>NW_010195621.1:71665-83001 GCF_000695765.1 Mesitornis unicolor
TACATAAAAATCTCACTGGAAAAGATCCTAAGAAATTAACTGGTTCTTTCTGAAAAGAAGACTTCAGGCTAAAGAATTCCCTTGTCTGTTTTTGCAATAGGATCATGGAGATGGCATCCTGGATGGTGTTATTAGCATGTCAGGAAAACAATTTCTAATACAGATTTCTGTCATTATAGGTTTAATAATCTATTTTTTTGCTAAAATATAATCTCACAAATACTGGCATTTAATAAGCAATTCTCTGCCTAAGAAATTCTTTTACCAATATAAAGCAGAGCTGGTACTTTATTTTCAATAATCTAATGCAGCATCTTTATTTTGCTCCTCTCACTGTAAGAATGTAGTAAGATGTTTAAATGAGCACTTTCTAAAATACTCTAACATAGGTAGATGCACTGCTTGTGGAACTCAAGATTTCTCTAAATTCTAAATTTTGTCTTGAAGTCTTCAGAAAATGAAAAGCATCCAAACTGAGATCTCAAGATATTTTAGCAGGAAAACAACATGTGAATACAAAAATCAGTCAAAGCAAAATAAAGTAACTCGAAATCAGGCTCCATCTTGCACATACAGATTCAATTAGCTGACAAAACAGTACCTGAGCCAAGTAAAAGAGAGAGTTTTCACACATAAAAATTCAAGTATATGAACTGATTTGCAAACTATTTTCTAATAACTTGAAACTCAACTCAGAAAAAAAATTCCAAAATAGGATATGTTGGAGAAGGCATGAACTTCTCTAAACGTCAAAAGTGAATGTGAATATTCAAAGCAACATTTCTTATTTTTCAAGTATCACATTTCCCCTTCTGAAATCATAAAGACCAGTGAGAAGTTCCAGCAGGCCACCAAAGGCTCTATAACTTTAAATGCATCGAAGACATGGAAATCCTTATACCTCTTTGGTATTTCACATTCCATAGGGAACCATTATGATAAAGAGGTTTTGAAATTTTTTATTTCTTAAAGTTAAGCAAAAAATCAACTGAGAATCTTTTCTTATTATATTAACACACAGGAGTAAGTGATACCTTTTCTTATCTGGCAAATCCATCCATATAGATAATCACAGTGCCTGTCATTCCAAAGCATGCTGGAATCACCACTGATCTCTGCACAAAGTTCAATTCCTTGATAATTATTGGGTTCTCCAAAGCCCCAGTGTTCGTATCTCACCTATGACAGAAAACGTTTTGTGAAGATTCTGTTACATAGAAAGAAAATATTAGAATGAGAGAGGAGACAGCATCAGACCACAGACCTACAACTGTCAGCTCAAAAAGTTAGATAAGAGGAAACCAGAATCTCCCCATGCAAATGCTGACATTTCAATCTTTTTTCAGACTGCAACTGGACTGCAGCTTAGGTAACAGTTGCTTCCAATCACACTTGGAAGAATACTGACATTTTTATAGGACTAAATTCAGTAAAATTCATCTAATAGCAATGATGGGACACGCTACATGTTGATATTAAATTAACTAAATATCCTGTATGAGTAAAATACTAGGACATTATTGAGACACAAAAAAATGTTGGCATTTTTCTCAGAAAAATATTACAGCTGTTCTAGTTTTCCTATATAAATTCCAATTTCAGTTTTCTGTATGGGAAACTTCCATTAAAATATTTTGACCAGCCTTGCATGAAATATACCCACAAGTCCAAAACACTTCTGTTTCTACAGTTTTAGAGCTTAATCTAAAGTACAGTCAAGTCACACTGGCACAAAACTACTGCCTTCAGCACCATGGAATGTAGGCCAGTTCAGATAGAGAACTAATTAGCAAAGACGAGAAATACTAAAGATGGACTTTTTTACTCCAAAAATCATTGCATTTATAAGAACATCCTTTAAGTCTACATTAATTTTCTTGTTGATTTAATGTACATTTTCTTATTAAAAAATCAGTATGTTTTAGCCAAAAAAGTCACGCCCTCAAATTGTTATTCATAAGCTTTCATAAAAAGAGCATGATTGAGTAGAGGGTTACGAAAAGCATAAAATTACACAGAAACACATACACTACACACACTTAAGCACAGGGAATACAAAATAATTAAATTAAATCACTCACTGGAGATCCATCACTCCAAACAAAGCCATCATCAGGATTCAAGTAATATAAGCCCATCCAGAAATGCTGGTTGTAATAGCCATTGTTCCTTAAAAAAAAAATATTTCCTGTTTGTAAGAGGTTTTAACATAAAACCAAAACTAATAAGGACATAACAATATTTTTAATAATCTATCATTCACCACCATTAATAAGCTTCTCTAAAAATAATCCTAAAAATAAAAATAAAGCTGTGAGAAACAATAAAAACCAAGGTGGAAATTAAAATGCAATCACTATTAGCTGTTACCAGTATACACTAACTCAGACACATTGAAACGCTGACCAATAAAAATGTTCAGACCCAATCCAACTCCTGAAAATAAGGTGGCTTAATACTTTTATATAATGTTTCAGTAGCTACTGTTGCTCCATTTATCGACTCCCCATTTTCTCTGTAAAGGTACTTAGAGTTTCCAAACACAGAGTTACTTGCTGCAGTTGAGTCACATTTAAAAAATAGCACCTTAAACTAATTCTTGTCTGCAAGCAGGGACACTTTACTGATTTATCTCTATTTTCTGAGTCAATTTGTGGTAATACAACATCTGAGACTTCTTCCTTACTATAAGTACACAGCTGGGATTCTAGTACGGTTGTAGCATTTTGCAAGGCTGCCATGTTTTAGTCTTGTTCCCTAGTTAGACAGGGATGTACAATGACCTATTCAGGTCATTTTGCAAGTGTTTTCTTTTTAAAAACATTTGTTCTCATTCAGAAATCTCACACTCGCTTTTTACAGTTCAGGGACTTACTGACGCTATTTAAATTTCCTGGGTAGGAAAAAATGAATGTAAAGTTGCTTTGGCTTTCTGATTAGTTTGTAAAAATGACAGTCAACATATTGACCAGAATTATATCACAACCATGACCCTATTTGTACACTTGCTTATGTGAAAACAACCGTCATCTGTGATAATTTCATAATATCCCCAAATCCACAGTAAACAGACGATAAATGTTGCCTCAACCTGATATCTTGCCAATCTCATTTAAGAACTAGTTTCTGGGGTGATTGCCATTAGTCATGCAACTCCTGTTTATTTCATCAGCTCTGCTTTTTTGCTCTGTGTTTGGTACAGATGCAGATAATGAATCCAGACTGGCTTGTACTGAAGTAAAAGCATACATCTAAAACTAAGTATTTAAGAAAAATTAAAAGGCTAATTAAAGCAAATGGATGACCACACTACAGATACTCACGCAATAGAATGCCATATCACATACTGCTCTTCTTTACCATTAATGGAGGCCAGATCTCCTCCTATAGCTCGACAAAACTCTTGAGATTCAAGCCATGTTTTCTTTTGCTCTCCTCTTGAAAATGCCTAAAGAGAGAATTTTGCAATCATAGAAAATAGACCATAAAGATCACAAGATCAAGAAACATCAGCTACCCAAAATCAATTCATTTACAATTAACTTGTCCTGTGGGGATTACAGAAACTTTGAATATACGGTTTAGGAGTGTTCACTTCTGTGAAACACAGACTTAGTACGAGTGAATTTAAGCCAAGCCGCTGTATTGTTGACAGGAGTATCTGCTGCAAGGCAATAACTAGGAGAAAGGCACTTTTAATCTTGAAAGAATGGAAAATTCAGTCTTAAAGGAATGGGAAATTAAGACCAGATCAGACCTGAAAATCAGACTTTAACAAAATAAACAAAATCATGAGCATTTGCATTGAAGGGAAATAGACCTCTACATATAATATGTAAATAAGCTTATGAAACAGTAAGACATACGTACACCAACTTTTACAGCAGGTATGTGCATCAAATAGAAACTACCTTAATGTAGAAATAAGCAACATACTTACTTTGAAACAGAAGCTAATACGACTGTTTGAGTCCCAGCCTTCTGGACACCGGGGAATAGGAGTTGTTGGAGGAACAGGTGGAAGTGTCACTCCCTCTGCCCACACTTTGCATAGGAACTTTGCCTTTTCTTCACATTTTATTACATCCCATAATCCACCTGCAATGCCAGTCCTCATGACAACACAGCCTGGCTTTCTTCCTGGTTGTAAACAGGAATGCACAAAAGCAACATTTAGGGGGTCATAAGAATTTAGAAAACTTCATATTCTACCCTGATGGAAATTAAGTCTTTGCACTGGGTCAAAAATGCTTCTAATGTTAGAGCAGGTCCAGAGGAGGGTCACAAAAATCATCCGAGGGCTGGAACACCTTTCCTAAGAAAGGCTGAGGGAGTGGGGTTGTTCAACCTGGAGAAGAGAAGACGCCAGGGAGACCTCAGCCCATCGATCAAGTCTATCCAGGTCCCTCTACAGAGCCTTCCTACCCTTGAGCAGATCAATACCCTCACCCAACTTGCAGTCATCTGCAAACTTACTAGCAGGGTTCATGAAGAAAGAAAAAAAACCAAAACAACAACAAAAACCCCAAACCAAACAACCAAGTAAAAAAATCTGTGATTTATCCACATCTGAGTTACTGAATTGTGCCTCACATTGTATCACCTCCAGTGTCTAACTCTAGCAACATCATAACCTGCGATCCAACAAATTCTGCTCCAAAAATGAAGTGGTTAGAGCTAGTTTCTCAAATTTGTCTGATCTGACTATGATATTCAAAAATGAATTTGCTATATATAGGCCTAGCATTGGCTTCATGGTCTCCATGGCCTTACTACTCCACCTGACACAGTCAAATCAGCATTTAGGCACTGAAATTAAAGAGAATCAGAGGATCTCCTAAAAGGCAAATGAACATGCCAGAACCTTGGAGGTTGATGATCATACCCTTTCTGATGTCAGGGATGAAATGACCTCCCACTCCTATATTTCTTCCAAAACAGAAAAAAATACCAATGTTTCATCAAGAAAACTAAGTAAATAAGGAAACTGCAATTAATCTAGCAAAGATATTACCTAAAAAAAGACTAAACACAAATCTTTCCCTGGCCCTCTTGTCCTTCCCTACAATCTCATTTTCTCTAGGACCAGAGATGCTTAATGCATGCTGAGATCTCATACACCTCAGAACATGCAGTGAGCAAGTGTACTATGAGAAATGGCTGAACAGGCAGGACTTGCAAGCAGGCCACAATAAGCCTGTAGAGATTGCTCTTCCACAGCAGTACAGCCACCGACCTTCCCAGAACAGATGCAAATCAGAAACTTGATCTCAATTTAAAGTTTCTTCCGAAGTTCATGTTAAAAACTCATTTCAGCACTGAGTGGGAAGTTAGCAACAGCACTGCATGCTTGAGAAAGCAGCCAGATATATTTGAGAGCAATTACTCATTATACCATCAAGTGAGGGCTAAGGAATGAAATTTAAAAAAATCAAGTAGTGAGCAATGTATTTCAGGCACTGGACTCATTAAACAGTGTAGAGCCATAGCTACCAGGCATTTCGGAATTCCAGTGTGTAAATAAAACAGATTCTCCATTCGTCCATTTGAATGTTCCCTTTTCTTCTACATCTGAAAGTCCAATCCAAAAGTATCTTTCTGTTCTCAGCCCAACCAGGCTAGTCAGATAGGCTTGTTCATATCTGTTCGAAAGAACACAATTGTTAATATTGTTAAATTTCTTTTTTAAAGTTGTAAAAGGCTTGTTATTTTCTCAGAATTACCACTGTACCTTCCAGCTTGGATGGATTTACTCGAACAAATCACATAGCAAAGCATTATATAATAGATGTTTTGTAAGCTTCAATACCAGAGTACTTTGCCTTCTCTTCAGATGTCCACTAAAGAACGTGACATAATCATGGACTGACATGAAATTAGTGGGAATGAAGAAACCTGACATGATCTATGTGTTACACCACTGTATTTTTTGAGAGTTTCCAGTACGCTTGTATTTTAACAACTTCTTGTTTCAGGCAAATCCAAAACTGGAAAAGGAATCTCAGCATTACAGAAGATATATTTTAAAAGTAGAGGCTAGATTAGTATGACACTAAATTATCAAACTAAGAAACACTGCAAATTAGATCCAATAATCATACAAGGGAAGTTATGTTTGGGAAACAAATCTATGTTGAGGTAAAGCTTGTCATAGTTCATTATGGTGTTTAAACAAACAACTCTTAAGAAAACAAAGCAAATAAAAGAAATCTCACCTTAACAAGGTGTAGTCTGAAGACCACATTAAAACATTTTTACAAAAGCTGCGGTGCTACCTACATTGAGAGACCTACCATTTGTGACAGCTAGAGCTTTCACACTAGAACATATCTATCTAGATTACACAGAAACAAATACCAGAATGTGGAAAGCATTGAGCTAACTGCAAGCAAAGTAAGCTTTGTTTCTTGACCCTAACTTTCATTTTCCTGATATTCTGCATTCAATAATGTGCACCAGTCGGTCAGAAATTTAGCACACACTGAACCCTGGCTGAAGTGCAATGAATTTTCAGGTACCAAGCACTTCTATCATAATTTCTTATTTTATTCTTATTTATTATTTAATTAGTAGCTCAATTCTGAGAGGACCAGATAAGTGAAAATTATATTCTCTTGCTTATTTGAACTACCTTTTGAAAGAAATTCAGAGCTGTATATCTTCATTTAATAATCAAAATTGGATTCCGAATCCCTCACTCAAGTGAAATCCATCCTGAAACCACTACAGTTAAGGAAACAGAAAACATGATTCTCTTTTTTTTCCTTGACATAATCATCTATATCAATACTGATTTCACAGCCATCACCTGTTTTTACTAAACTGAATTCCTGCATTTAAATATACACACAGAAGCTGAGAAAAGTTCTGTATCTACAGATAGCTGTCCTCTCAAGCAAGACTTTTGTCCAGATCAGAGTTTTTATTTTGATATTCAGATAATGCTAAATGTTAATCTTCACGTGAACCCCTCATGCAAGTAGACTTTTACATACCTATCTCCAATAGTTGCTAAAAAGGCCTGTTGCCTTCCACAGGTTTGATTTGCTTGAGAAAATGATACAAATGTATTTCCAATGAAGTAACAGTAAAAACCATGTCTTTTCCAACCCTGTCAAAATAAACAATAAGTGATCACATATGTTGCAGTTTTTCTAAACCTCTGTTAAAAAAAAATTAAAACAAAACTGATTTATACCACTGTCAGCCAACTATTACACAAAGGAACAACTGAACTGAAAAAGCCAAACTGGAAACAGGCAGGATTAAAGCTTTTTAAAATTTCATAAAACAATATTTCACATATAATGAATTTTTAATCAGTGCATTCTACTTATAACAGCATGAGAGGCTTTGCTGTGCACCTTTAGTGCTCAGTGTAGGATTATAATTAGCACATATGCATTGTGCAATCATAAGAACGGTCTTGAGAAGCAAATTTGACCTAGGCTTTTCAGAAACCAAACGATACATCAAAGAAGTTTCTTTATTATTAACTAACATCAACATCCTCTTCTAATGTTTTGTCATTAAAATGTCATTAACTCATGAATGTGCTTACAGAGTAAAAGTTTGCTGTGATCAGCCACAATTCACACTTAGACATTTTTCTATGAGCCTGCACTTAGTTATCTAGGCAAGGATAACATCCATAAGCATTAGGAACCCTTTATCTTCTCCACCAGTTTAATATTTGTAAGGTTCCCAGGTAATCTTTTACAAATACTGGGAATAAACACCAAAGACTTTCTCTGCAGTTGCGTAAAGCAGACTTGGCAGAACAGGCAATTTCTTTGTGGAAGACAAAAACCCAGTAAGATTCCCTATGACATAACAAATTACAGTAGGTTTTTTGGAATTACTGAGTATTATGTTGCCCAAAGGTGAGCATTACCAATTAAACAATAGGTCCACTGACAGTTCAGAAGGAGCACAATGGATACATTTTGCTCAGGCACTCATAACAAATTCTTCAAAGTACAGAGCACTGCCAGAGACCACAGCAAGGCCTTGAGACCATGTAGACAATTACATCCTTCCTGCTATGAGTAATTTTGAAGACAATTGTAGGCAGAGCTGAAGAGCAACTGCTTGTACACACAAGTTCCTTAGGAAGGCTTGAAGGCCAATCAAGAGAAAATTGACTGCTGCAGGGACTACAGGTTTGAGTTTTGGTTTGAGTTCTGGAAAAAGGGAGCATCAAGAGTCAAATTACAGAGTCTAGATTTATTCATATGTATCACCTATCCCATCTGCAATAGAAACGAGAAGGCCAACTGTTCTGATGAAGACAACACAGAATCCATTTTTCCTGTTTCATCTGTGACCCAGGTGGCATTTTCTCCTCTTAATCATTCCTAGCAGTCTATTCAGATCAGACAGCTTTTCATTCACTTACTCTCTGGCAGCCCATGACAATAGTTTCCTCTTCTGTAGGAGCTTCTGACATGGGTTTCCTTTTACAGATGTAGCCAATTTTCTTTTCACAAGAATGGTCTGCCCAAAATCCATCCTGAACATAGGAACAGAACTTCACAGTCAAGTGGGATTTAGTTTTCAAAAAAGATGCTTTATGGTTTTAAGTATTCAATTATTTTTTACTAGCTTTAAAAGAAGCAAAACCTACACCTTACTTACTCTGAAGCTTTGGCTTTCTCACTGCAGGAAGATCCTTTGTTGTCTTCCCATAACTGTATCTTCACTGGGAAATTAATCCAGTAATTTTTAGGGATTTCTTACCATGTCTTATGAGCTGCCTTTTGTGAATATCTGTTTCCCTACTACCTCATTAACTAAACCCAAGCACTTCCTTTAAAGAGAAAGTGGTGTCATAGACAGGGGCAGGTTTTGTTCGATAAAAATAAACGATGGATTCAGATGACTTCAGTCAAGAAACGAACAACCAAACATAATCAGCAATGGAACCATATACATACTTAGGTAGACAAGCCTCAACAAAGAACAGGGATCCTCAACTTATAATTACGCATTTTTTGGTCGGTTGACGGTTGATCTTAAGAGACACTGGGCTAGTGCAGCTTCCATGGAATCTGAAGTTACTTTTCCTACTAAGATCAGCTATTTAATAGATACATATTTTGAGAGAGTTCAGAAGAACGCATGGTAAAATTAGCTTTCCACACAAAAGCCACATAAATGAAAAATCTGTATGTGGCTAAAATGTGTTCTGTTTTCTTAATCTATAACTCTCACAATAGAAATTACTGACTTTTGAACCCAAAGGAACACCTGGTCCGATGGCAAGTACTGAGCCCTCAATATCTAGCCTTGAAAGAAACCTTTACCAGTGTGACTTACTACTTGGTGTAGAAACTAAAAGCCTTCCCATCAAAAAAAGTAATAGAAAACCAAATGTATAGCATATGCCAACAGCTACCCTTTCAAAATGTTAAACTGGACAAACAGTAGCTTCTTTACATCATAACAAATTTGTATCGTATCAGTTTGCATCACTGTCCAAAAGGTAGAGTCAAATCAAAACGAAAAGTATAAATAATGAAATGAAGAAGGGATTCAAGTAAAACCACATCTATGACCACCAAATTCAATGAAAAAGACAAAAATCATAATACAATGAACAAGCATGTTATAAATAGAAGTATTTTTTGATGGCATTGTGTCATGCCTTACTGTTATAATTAATTTCTAACTTTCTATTAACGGCCTTAGGGCACAAATAGACCTAAATGTTCCCCAGCATCTTCACTTGAGGCCTCCACCCACCTGTCTGCCCAGGGGCTCTGGGGCTTCACTTAAGCTTGGACCTGGGCCTTCACCCCCTGTCCATGCTGATAACAGAAGTACTTGTTTCCCGGTCCACCAATGTCTGTAGCTGATTATAGGCCTTGTTGATCCAGACCCAGACTTCTGGACTGTCTTGGCTTCATCTTGGACTTGCCTTGTCACTAGGGACTTGCCCAGCAATCACTGGATTATGACTGATGTTGGTTATTCAGTCCAGACCTGATTCTGACTCAACTACTTGGCTTTACCTTGGACCCACTCATCATCCCAGAAGTGGGCTCTGGTCTGCCACTAGCTGCCTATTCCACCTGCCCTGCTCCCTCACTGGGCACACTGGGACAGGCTATGGCTGGACACACTCTGTCCCTGCAAGCTGGGTTACTACTTTTGGCCTGTGAGTCCTCACCTGTTAGAAAAGAACTGATCTTTGTTGCTCCCTGGTTCTTCCTTTTTTTCATTATCCTTGAAGGCTAATTATCTGCTGCTACGTTTATGAGCACCAGAGAGACAAGCCACATAAAGCAATGGGTATGGAAGACTTCTGTAACAACTCATACTCTCTGAGAACTAATGACCTCAAAATATCCTATATCTCAATTCCTCAAAGTGAGGGAGGAAGTAATTTATTTCAAATAACTCTGCTGGCTTACAGCTAACGTGTTCTCAACCACATACACACAAAAAAACCCATCCACCCTAAGCAGCTTGTTCTACTTTTTTACTAAATAAACATTCTGAATAATTGATTACAACCTCTGTAACAAGCTCTGTGTACTTGAAGACTTTTGCTCTTTCTCAGATTTCTCTTTCACAAACTAAAACGCCCTTTATTTCTTCAGCCAAAACCTACATTGTGCTTTCTGTATTGCTTTTGAGCGCTGATACAAGTGAAAGCATGACAGCTGCTCTGAAGCAGGAGAATGGAACAGCAGGCTGCTGCTTTTATTTATAGCTACAGCCATAAATATATCTACCTATTGCTGTTGGAATTAAAAGGGCCTCTGGGGGTTATATACAAGTCTCACTTAACACATATTCTGTGCTGGAGGACCTTAAAATCCTTCTGTACTGATGGACACTATGTTAGGTGAAGGAAGAGATGGCTTGGTCTACCAGAGGACAGAGCCTTCTGCTTCCCCACTTCCCACAGTCAAGGCCCAGCAGCCTGAACTAGTGTTTTCAGCTGGTTCTTGACCACAGTATTAAGCTTGCCAGCCTGCCATCAGAAACTTTACTTCTGAGCAATGATCATGAGTAATCTGGCCTCACTGAATACTGCCACTTTTAGCATGGCACATAGGACATAACTAGTGGGTCCAAATCTTAATCCTTTGAGATCCTGGGCACTGAATTAATTTTATCTTAATACCCAACCAAATGTTAGATCCCTTTTATAATTTTAGGTCATCTTCTATCAACAGATCTGCCTAGACACATACAAGCAACCACATGTCACTCTGTGTATCTGTAACTGTTCTTGCCTCCTTGAAATTGAACTGCCTGTGTGTCCAGTGGTTCAGTCTGGGGATACACTTGAGGACTCACAGCTAAACTGAGGAAGTGTGAACTGG
>NW_010195622.1:0-5408 GCF_000695765.1 Mesitornis unicolor
GCTGCCCAGAGAGGTTGTGAAGTCTCCTCCTTTGGAGACATTCAAAATCCGTCTGGATGCTGTCCTGTGCAACTTAGTCTAGGTGATCCTACTTTGGCAGGGGGGTTGGACTGGATGATCTTTCGAGGTCCCTTCCAACTCCTAACGTTCTGTGATTCTGTGATTCTGTAATGATCAATAGTGTACTTAAATTAGTAGTATATACACAGTATATTTTTTACACTTTTTAGCCAATATGCAACTCCCTGTCACTCTTAAGATTTTAGTGTTATAAGGCATGGGCTTGCTGGCTTATAAGAAGCAGTAATACCCTTCTGGTTGCATTGTGTTTCTGGCTGCATTACTATAGGATTTCATTTCTAGTTTGGTTATGAAAAATTTATCTGTGTATTCCTGAGATTGAGTCTTAGATGGAATTTTCATATCTTGAGAAAAGTACTTGTAATGTTCTCACATATTTTACACATAACATTCAGCCATTGGTTTACACTTGTTTCTCCCTAATCACTGTGTGTGAAAAAAAAACCAACAACCCACAAACAAATCATTTTTTATAAACTCAGTAGCTACAGAAGCAATATAGCTTTCAGTGAGAAATGGATAGAAGGACCATGGTAGCATACAGGAAGGAAATTATTTTTTTCTGATTTTGCTGGCTGTTTTCTTTGAGTATTTCATGTTTTCTAATGACAGATGGCTATTACTTAGAACATTATGTTTAGGGGAGGACTTAGGATGCTTGCACAAACACTATATTATCATGAAAACACGTGATCCTGAACAGTATGTTCAGAATTTCCACTGGGAGAAAGACTGTGAGTGGCAGGTGGAGCTTGCTTTCATACTTGAACCATCAAGATTACAGAGGACAACCAATATCTAGAAGCACGTTCCTACTAGTTTTTAAAAACTCATAATCCAAGACTGCAACAGATCTTTTATAAATTAGTTTGAGATTAAAGATCTGTGATTACGGAGGTAGTTACTCAGATTTTCAAAGGAATTAATAGGCCACTGTAATTTTTTTTGTATATTGAAACAACAAATTATTAATAAAGTAATTGCAGAATTTAACTGATAAACCTTCCAAATTGCTATGGCATTTTCAATTGTCACAATTACACTATCATCTGCCAGTAACTCAGAAGATAATGGTTTTCATAGTGCTGCACACAAATAACATGATATGGCCACAGGAATGAACGAATGTATTATCAAAGGGGAAAAAATGGATTGAGCGTGCTGTTAGATAAAAGCTTCTTGTAAAGACTGGAAACTAAGAAAATATCATCACTTGCTTTGCATACAAGATAAATTTCAAGTATGTTTGAGCTTTCTTTGAATTTCTGGTCTTCAAGATCATTTATAGAGTCAGCCTCCCCATTTATCTCAAAAAGAAGAGAGGAAAAATATCCTTCAGCATAACTGTAGATAATATTTCATTAACTAGATTTCATAAATGAAAAAACCCTCTGTATCTATAGTTACATTGAATAGACTAGTTAGGGAGTAATTTGAGATCATGAGCTGAGGGTTCCTGTTATCTATGTAGACATAAGGACCCTTTAATGGAAATTAGTTCTAAATCACATTGGCTTCAATTTCATTAGAGCAGTAAAAAGCAGATACAGTACTTTTAAGGATTAAATACTCTTGTATAAATCACAAAAGGTACAGCAGTTAGGTTCCTCCTTGCTGAACTGAATTAAGAAACCTTCCTGAACAGCGTGAATCCCTCTCTCATCTTAAGTCTTCATTTAACAAAGACACCTACTGATAAATTCACTGAATTATTCAGAAAACTATTCAGGGTCAGTACTTTAAAACACTGGATAGAATCAATTCATATCCTGAAAACATTACCATATTTAAAATAATAATTTTAGAATACTATTATTTCAGTTGCCTTTTTTAAAGTACTCTAGGGTAGGCCAAACTAAAATTCTCTCTTGTTTATCTGTATATAAGACTTAAATCTGTCATTATATTAATGACTGAATAGATAGCTTTATTATTATTTCTCTCGAATAGCCACAGAGATAACCATATACCTGACAAAACAGTCTGAGTCAGTAGAAGTGGGAAATTCTGCTTCTGTATTCATTATATCAGCTCATTGAGCTGCAGGGTTGGTGAGAAGGATTTAATAGCCTACAGAAATATTGGCTCTCAACTATCCATGACTAAATAATTGTGGGGAATTTTTTTGGTTGTAATGCATTGAAGAGATGAGAAGTGGTGTGGTTTAATCTAGCAGGCAGCTAAACACCACACAGTAGCTCTCTCAACATCCCCTTCCCTGGTGGGGTGGGGAAGCAAATCATAGAAGAAAGGTCAGAACACTCTCGGGTGGAGATACGAACAGTTTAATGATTGCAATAAACTAAACTTAAATAATAATAACAATAACAATAATAAATTGTAATAATAATAGGAACAATAATAACAGAAGACATAAAGCTATACTCAGCTCACACACAAGTCACAAGCTGTGCACTCCCATCCATATGATAATGGACACTGTGAATACAACAGCTTCAGTTAAAACATGGCTGTCACAATGAGTGGAAGAGTAGGCCTTGGGCAGACAAGAGTCTCTGGACTTGACGACCATTGAAGAAAGAGGGCCATTCCCAGCAAACCCCTCAATTTATAGTGAGCATGATGTTTATGGAATGAAATAACTCTGTTGGCGAGCTTGGATCAGCTGCCCTGGCTTTCACTCCCTTAGCTTTTGCACTTGGTTAACTCAAAACTGCTACAGATCTTGATCACTAAATACCAGTGTTGGCAAAAAATTAAAATGAAATGTCTTTTTGCCTTTGTTTCCACTAAATTGAGTACTGCAGTGTTTTCAGAAATGCAACTTTCCTGAATAGCAAATTGATTCTAGGATGCAAACTCAGCAAAACTAAGGATAAGTATGTGTGTGATAATTGTCCGTCTTTGTTGGTGTTGTGATGATGTTATTTCTACTTTGGTGTGGAGAATTACTGATGGAAGTGAAGTTTGTGAAACACTGTGTGCTCTGAAGGATATACCTGTGACCATGATGTAAAATGTTTTGATTCCCAGAGATGCAAGCCAAAGCTGAATTTGACCAATTTGCAGTATAAGTTCTCATAGTGGAATCTTATGTTGGCAAAAGAACTTCTTAATCCTTTAGTCATATTATGGCTTTGGATAGATGACACATTAAATGGACAATTAGTTACAGTACCATCTGTACAGACACTGTCTGTACATGTTAATATATTTAGAGATGTTTTCCAATTGAACCAGAATTTTCAGTTAACTTAAGCTTCTACTTTTTTTTTCTTTCTTTCTTTCTCTCATCACAAAGCCATAGATTACTCATAATGCATCTGTATGTTTTTAACAAGGCAGCCAGTTTACTATAGCAGACATGGAAGTGATGCTGTTGCCTTCTTCAATACTTTTCTCAATTACTTTCCAGACTGAGGAACTGAGGTTCATTTTCATTATGATTTCATTCTTTTTTGTAGACCACTGAAGCTTACTGAAAATGTTGAGAGGATTTCATTCTCTAAATGTTGTTGCATGAAATGTCAAACAAGTTTTGAGGTAGTTCACACATACAGACTGTAAAGAACAAAACCAACGAAACAAAAAATATCAACAAAAATACACAGGCAGTTTCTAAAATTCCACTGAAAACAAAAATTCCATCTGAATCAGTCTGTCTCTATGCCTCTCTTCTGTTAGGAAGTGGAAAGCTCAGACTTATACATGCATTATGTTGCGGATTTGTCATGGTTTAGTTTCTTGTGATATGTGGGCCTGTGTGTATTATCTAATTAACTTCAACCACTTGATGCAGAAGGTTACTGACTGCAGGAAGAAAGATCAAATTTGTCTTGTAAAAAATTGGATATGCTTAGAAATACTTTTGTCCTTTATTAAGTGGCATCATACCTTGTGATAGATTAAAATCTCCTGATTATGCTTCACTAGGTTTATGTATACATCTTTGCA
The DNA here is from genome assembly GCF_000695765.1 of Mesitornis unicolor. Lineage (NCBI taxonomy): Eukaryota > Metazoa > Chordata > Aves > Mesitornithiformes > Mesitornithidae > Mesitornis > Mesitornis unicolor. Next base: position 3,997 of record NW_010195622.1, read on the forward strand.
GAAAGTAATTGTATTGGGTTTTCTGTGAGGGGTTCTTGGTTGTGTCTTTGGTAAAGGGTGAAGGGCTATGGCAATGGCCCTTTAAGAAGCTACCTGAAAAACTCCCCCTCTTCCTTTGTCAGAACCACCTCTGACCAGGGCCAAGCCAATCAGCACCCCTGTGAATTAATGTATTTAAGGGGCATGCAGGGTATTCTTTGCTCTCTCTCTGGCACTGACCCTGACCAGCGCGGCCCCAGGTGTGGGTGGCGCAGCCCTGGCCCTGGCCGTCTATAGGCTTGGCCGGCCCCGACCACAACTTAAGCTTAAGCCCCACTGCAGCTCCATCCCAAAAAGGAGAGAGAGAGGGCCGGAAACTCCAGAACCATCAGAAGGGACCTGCAGCAGAAAAAAGAGTGGGGCCTGAAGAGAACAACTTTGAAGAACACCAATGTCAGTTGTAAAAAAAAGAAAGGAGAGGGAGGAGGAGGAGGAGAACACCAGCCCAGGTTCCTCTTTTGCAACCCGTGGCGAGAGCTAGGTCAACTGCTCCGGCAGGGGGATTGGACTAGATGATCTTTGAGGTCCCTTCCAATCCCTAACGTTCTGTGATTCTGTGATTCTGTGAACTGGCTTGCAGCCCGTTGTCACGGCCTGCTTTAAAAAGTGAGCTCTTTTATCCCGGCATGGTGACAGAGCAATACTAATCACTCAAGAGAAAGGTGTAAGCAATATTTTTACTAAATAAGATACATGCCTTGAAGAACACTGGATTCAAACCTTTCAACAACCTGTAGGTGATGGAATACCGACAAGAAACTGGAATGGCCCCGAAATTACCGGAACACGGTGCAATTTACCAACACTATAACAGTTTGATAAGCACAACCAAGAAAACTTAGCTTAATACTGTCTTAATCAAAATCAAAACCCAAAACCAAAACTGCCAGCTACAGCCCACTGCAGCCGCACGTGTTGGAAAAAGGAAAAGAGAACGAGAAAATGAGAAAAAGGTGAGAAAATAAAGAAAGAGTTATCAGAGAAGTAGAAAAGGTGAAAGATAATCACCACTTCCGAGGCCTCCGGTGTATCAGCACGTGTTTAAGATGGCGGCTGGACAAGCAGTTTCTTTGTTGAGTCCAGGTTGGAAGATGGTGGGTGAACACATGATCTCAGGCTTAAGTGGAGGTATTTAAACTCTCCCCACACGCCCCTTGCCTGTACCGGGTGATAGGGCACACAGCAGGTCATGACACGCCCCTTGCCTGGGCAAGCCTGGACATGCTCTCCAGCACGGTCATTCCTGCCACTATCGGGTCACTCCTGAGAATCACCTGCTCTGAGGCATTTAACCCATGCCAGGCCGGGCCAGGCCCATACACCCGTAGAGTTCACCGGTGAGGCAGGGCCACATGAGCAGTGGCTGGCCCCGA
>NW_010195622.1:5463-6284 GCF_000695765.1 Mesitornis unicolor
GGGCAGACCCAGATTGGACTTCTGAGGACGTTTTCCTCTATGGAAAGGGTGCCACGTGGAAGCAGAGAGAGAGGCTGGATGGAGTCTTCCTACTCCTGAGAAGCACATGGCGTGAAAACCGACTGCAAAGCCCCACTCCCATTCCCCTACGCCTCAAGGAAAAGGAGGGAGGGGGAAGGTGAAGAAACTGGGAACAAAAGCTGAGCCCAGGAAGAAGGGAGGGGTGGGGGGAAAATGCTTTGACTTTAAGATCTGGTTGCATCTCCCATTGTTCTACTCTGATGTTGGTAACAAAATTAAAATATTTTTTTTTATTCCTTATGATGAGTCTGTCTTTTGCCTGTGACCTTTTTAAGTGGTGAGAAGCCCTCCCAGTCCTTATTTTGACTAGCCTTTTTGGGGGCATTGTGGTGGTCAGTTGGGCACTGGCCTAAACCTCAACAGTAAATTTTAAAGTAGAAAAGAAAAGGCTGTTCTCTGAACCAGGAAAAAGACCAACAACAAAAGCAACAAATCAAAACAAACAAAAACCTTCCCTCAATTTTATGTCTTGCATAAGAGAAATTGTGTGTGAGAGAATTCAGTTTCTAGATTACATTATCTGTATTATCTAAATCTTTCCAGGCATCATCATGTTCTCCTGTGAATGAAATTTTTTTTAATAAAAGCTTCTTCCCATTGTGACATGAAATAAGCACATAGAGTTGGTATCTGTACCCTGAGAAATCCTATAAAAGAAGAAATAATAACTATGTCAAAGCCATAATCCTGTAGCAGACCTGCATTTAGCCTCAAGAACATTCAGAAAGTGAGAGGGAAAG
>NW_010195622.1:6315-10751 GCF_000695765.1 Mesitornis unicolor
GGGGAAAGGAAAGAGAAAGGAAAGAGAGTATACGTTTTCATGTTTTTTCTTCCAAGCCTGAGGATTTCCCTAGTGATGATTACCCTGCATTCCACAGATGGAAGAGCATTCCTATTTGCAGTATTTGAGAAATTTTGCAAGCAAGTACTTGAAGAAAGAACGGCTTCCTGTGTAGTTTCTTCCTACAGACTTTTGCTTTTGATTTTAAATAAAGGCTTCACATCTTCTTTAGTTACTAAGCTAGCATGTTTGATATATTCATTCATTTTGATAATTCCTCTTTAGATTTCTATCTTTATTCAGAATGCAGATGGTTTGAGTTTTCTTGAAGATAAATAACAAAAAAATAAAAAATTGAGAATTCAGTTCAGAGGCCTTTTCTCCCAGTGAAAGAAAGCCCTTGATTTTCCGCTAAACCAGAGCAATCTGTAAGGCTAATTTGGAATTTTCATCTGTCACCTTCTCTCACCATTGAAATTGTCAGTACTGGAATTGCTCTATTGCAACTGTTGTTGGTCTGTCACTATTGAAATCGCTATTGAAAAGTCTTTCTTCCATAACCAACATCTTCTGCTGCGCGCTCATACACACACACAAATACCTAAACATAAAATGATCTCCTATGTCATAGATGAAATTATATTGATCAATATGCATCTCAGATGAATCTTAAATTTAGCTGTATCATCTCACATGGGACATTAGGCTGCAAAATATACAGAAGACAAAGGCAATAATATAAAAAAAAATCTGATGCGCTATTTCCCCAAGCACTGATGTTACAAATAATACAGAAGCTACTCCTGTGTTTCTGCCCCAAGCTGCAGTTTTACCATGTTTATGCAACATTTAGAAAAAGAATCAGTTAGCAACACAGTGGGACACATACTGCTGTTCTGGATGTATTAACTTTCCTGCTGTATGCTACGTTTCCTAAATTCCAAAGAGAAAAATATCTTACAGAATGGCATACTAATTGAATCTTTTTGTTTCTGTTCCTATAATGATGGTCTAGATTTACTCGAGTTTACTAGATGCATAGGTCTTTTTAGTACATCTTCAAACTGAAGATGTGTCAGATCATGATTAATAAAACTATTTGTAAAAAACAAATATACAGAACCACATTAATGCCTTGAGTCATAGAGTTCATACGAGATAACTTCTTATTTCTTGTAGGCTTACAGTTTTTAATTTTTGTGCAGGATGTCTCTTGATTAATAACAGGAACTCGACTTCATTTAAGTCTACAAGTGAAAAAAATCCCCCAGACAACAAGAGGAATTTTAAAAATTGGCCTTAATTAAATGCTCACATCCCTTAGCTACTTACAAACTCATTTGCTAGCAAAAACATGAAATAAAAAGGATTTTTAATTTTAAATTTAAAATGTAAAAAGCCTTAAGAAGTTATTATATTTTGAATTAGCAATCTCAATGAAAATATCTTCTAAATAGATCCTAGTGATTACAGATGTTGTATATTATGATTTTGAAGCCATTGAAGCCATTTCTAGACTTAGAAATTGATACTGCATAGTAATGGTGTAAGAAAGTCATATAATTCTTCTGACATCTTTACTGTAATTCTGAAAATAGAACAAGCAAATCATAGTACATCGATGTAAAGCCAAGGTTTGTTGTTTTATTATTACTTGTGTAGCAGGTAAAACATGGAAAATTTAATAAAATAACAGAAACTGTCTTGACTGCAGAATTTTATAAATAGTCTGCTGCTACCACTTTTAATTATCATTGCAGAGTATTCTCATGATTTCCTTTATTAAGAAATTAAACCAGAAGACGATCTTCAGCAATGTACCAAATACATACCAACTCCTCATAAGCATTCAGATAACTGTACCAGATCAGAGGTAATTTAAAGTAAAATCCTTCAAATGAGGAAAACGAGGATTCCATACTTTTAACAGGAATTTTCATTGCACAAATCCTCTCCTCTTGGGTCAGACTATTTGCTGAAGTAGAGATTATATAAAATATAATATATCTATGTATCTATGTGCGTATTATAGACATATCTACTAATTAGAGAAGAAATGGATCTTCATGTTGTTGTTTGCTAGTGTCTTTGCTAGTGACATTTCTTACAGAGGTAGTAAAGTAAGATTAAATGCTAAAGGTAAAATTAGAATATAATTATGGTTATTTATTTAAGTTCTCTTGTATTTTTTAAAAAAATCTTCCTCACATTTCTTTTTTTTTTTTTTCCCTCTGAGCACATATAATTAAGAAGCCATTCTTAGGACCAATTATCGATTTTTGTTTCTGTGAGTATTTGGTGGTTTTTGTGTACTTTTACCATAGATGCTCACAAACACTGAAAGGAGATTTTGAGTCTTAGAAACATTTTTCAGCTTGTCTGCAAACTTTATCTATTTCTACAAGTGAAGGTAACTTGTAGAACAGATAACTTTATTAGCTGAAAAGGAACAAAAAGAGGCAATATTTCAGGCTCTCAAGTCTTTCTTTGGGTGAGAAATAGAAGTGACCAACTTCAGATTAAGTACCACATGATGTACAAGTATGATTCTCAGGTTATTTTATATTATTATTCTCTTTAAAATGAGGGAAAAGCTGTGTCTGTGAAACATAGAGGTCTGTTAGTTATTAGTTAGTCTGTTAGTGATTAGTTTTTTAGATTAATTAAAAAGAAGTCTTCTGCAATATGAAGTGTTTTGTACTTTTCAGCTCTGAAAGGAGTATGCAATAGCCATACACAGTGTATTAGGCTTTCTGTGGACAGTGAAGTATGGAAAAAATAAACAGGGAGACTTCTTTCCTGATATCAACATTATTATGTGACTAACCAGATTACCTGAGTGCAAGGGAGAAAGAGAAGAGCTGCTAGAGAGATCTGTGAGTAAACTTTTGAATTCTTTAATGCATACTCTATACACTAACCTTAAATAAAATTCTAGGTGATTGCATGCAGTGTATAAAGTAAATGATTCTCAAGTGCTTATGTTGGTAGATTTGGAAACTCCTGCATTCTTCATGAACAGAACTTTCTCCTCTCATTGGTGTCAACTTCAAGCATAACTGCTTAGGCTAATGCTACAGTGTCCATTTTCCAAGTGGCAGGTTATTACATAATACAATTCTAAAACAGAGATGTCAGAGTCTACTGCTCCTCTCTGAAAAATGTGACAATATTTATGCTACTTGTAATACTGAACAATTTTTTTCCAAATAGAAATTTATTATTGAAAATGAGAGATGTTGCATCTACTTTCCATCATCTAGACCACTGGTAAAAGAATTTCAGCTCTTCTTCTGTTTTCAGAGGTCAGAATATGCCTCTTTGCTATTCAAGTAGTGCTATGCACTATTATAGTATTTAAGTAGCTTTATGACTCTTCACCTTTTCCTATATTGGATGAACATTCCTCATGGAACACATTAAACTGTGATCCTTTTCACAGTGGAGGCAAATATGGGACTCTATAGACATAAATACTATGAACTACTCCATGCCAGGGCACTTGTGTTGGTATATACTTGGTCAATTGAAAAGGTGTAAAAAAAGGAGTAGATAATATCTCTATCTTGGTATAATTAAAACGTTAGGAATTGGAAGTTTCATCTATGATAATATTATCCTTTAATTGCTGCAGTACAAGTATAGGTTGTACTGGACATTCAGTTTTCATGTTGTTTTGAACTTCAGTATTTTTAATCACCTTCTTTCCAAGATGTTTCAGATGTTAGTTCTAGTATGTGGGAATCTAAAAAACTTGGTTTTATGCTTAATCACCTAAGTTCCTGAAAACATTTGCTGCTGTGGAATAATCAGAGATCTTCTGCACAGAAATTACAGAATCACAGAAAAGTAGAAGTTGGAAGGGGCCTCTGGTGATCATCTAGTCCAACCCACCTTCCAAAGCAGATTCACCTAGAGCAGGTTGCATGGGGTAGCATCCAGTTTGGTTTTGAACATCCAGAGAAGAAAACTCCACAACCTCTCGGGGCAGCCTGTTCCAGTGCTCTGTCACCCTCAGCATAAAGCAGTATTTCCTCATGTTGAACTTGAACTTCCTGGTTGCAGGGCACCACTGAAAAGAGTCTGGACCCATACTCTTGACACTCACGCTTTAGGAATTTGTAAGCATTAATAAGATCCCCTCTCAGTCTTCTCTTCTCCAGGCTAAAATGAACCAGTTCTCTCAGCCTTTCCTCATAAGAGAGATGCTTCAGTCCCCTAATCATCTTCATAGCCCTCCACTGGATTATCTCCAGTAGTTCCTTGTCGTTCTTGAACTGGAGAGTCCAGAATTGGACACAGTCTTCCAGATGTGGCCTCACCAAAGCAGAGTAGAGGGGAAGTCTAACCTCTCTCAACCTGCTGACCTGACCACACACTTCTTAATGCATCCCAGGATACTACCGGCCTTCTTGGCCACAAGGGCACATTACTGG
>NW_010195623.1:0-72467 GCF_000695765.1 Mesitornis unicolor
ACTTTGTGACTTTTTCTCTCTCTCTACAGGGGTACAGAATAAGCTATTTTGGGTGCACATGTGTATATGACTATTCATGCATTTTGCTTCTGGCATGTCCTAACTTTCAGATAGCTCAGGATGAAGACACATTATTCATTCATCCCTTTCCAGGTCTTATCTACTGCTAGTGTAGAACACACAGGACAAGAAATGTTTCATATATATTTCTGCACATACCTCTTTAATGCTGTACCCTAGCATATAGTCTAAGGCACAGCCTCTCTCCGGAGATTTTTCCATGCAACCTGATATTTTTAAAAATATACAGAAAATCTGGACGACTAAGTTAAGGAAAAATCTGCTGTGGTATGTTGACCTTGGCTGGTTGATAGATGCCCACCCAGCTGCTCTCTCATTTTCCCTCCTCAACAGAACTGGGGGACATAACAAGGTGGAAAATCTCATGGGTCAAGATAGAGACATGGAGATCACTTACCAAAACATCAAAACAGTCTCAACTTAGGGAAAACTAATTTCATTCATTACCAATTAAAATAGGTTTAGACAGTGGGAGACGAAGACAAACTAAACCACCATCTTCCTCTCTTTTTTTCCTCGAAGCTCAGCTTCACTCCTTCATTCCCAACTACTCTACTCCTCCTCTGAGCAGGGCAAGGGGATGGGGAAGGGATTTCGGTTAGTCCATGACTGCTCCTTTCTGCTGCCCCTTCCATCTCAGATGTTTCTCCTGCTCCAGTGTAGACTTTCCATGGGGTGCAGGGCAATCTCTGCTCTGGCATCTGAAGCACCACATCGCCCTCCTTCTTCTCTCACTTTGGTTTTTTTCAGGACTGTTTCTCACATGTTTTTACCTCTCTGCCAAGCAGTGCTGTGCCTTTTCTTAAATAAATTTTCACAGAGTTGCCACCATCTTGGCTGTGGGGCTCAGCCATGCCCTGTGATGGGGTTGGTTGGAGCCAGTTGGAACAGGCTGTGCCCGGCACGGGGCAGCCCCAGCCTCTCCTCACAGACGCCCCTGCTGCCAGCACATTGGCACGTGTACCCTATACACCTGGAAATATAAAATAGTGGTGTCATTTTTTAATTCTGGCATTAAGGACCCCATCCCCCAAACAATATCTGTGAGATAAGGTTGCTTAAATACACCTATGTATCTCCTGAAAGCTAGTACATTTAGGTTTGGAAAACCCAACTTATAGCCTGTGAAAAAGTTGCTAGTTTTGCATGCAGTTTATAGAGTAAATGTTTGTCAGATCACTTTGGAGAACTTCCAGCAATAATTTGTCACTTGTAAAATGTGCATCTGTCTCCACTGCTAAGAAAGGTCTGTCTTTGGCTGTATTCCTTTCATAGGCAAGCTTATCAGCAAGTCTAGTTTTTACTAATTCTACTTATTTTCAAAAATTCTGATGGTTTAAGGACCTATTTTAAGAAGCCTGATATTGTTTCTGAACCCAGAATATAGACTCTGTGAAAATATTTTCCTTTGAATAAATACTACAATTTTTTTAAATTCATAATCAGAAAATGTAATTAAGTAGTAGACACTCTGGATGTTTCTTCCTCTCCCCAAAAAGCCTGCAGTTTAACTTGCTTATATTTAGTCATTTTGGGGTTACAAAAATAAATAGATAAACACTCTCAGATATATATATATTTAATACAGCAGAAATGCTTTTCAATAAGATACATGCTGATAAACATAGACTGCTGAAACATTGACTGCCTTGCTCAGCTGCTGTAGCATGGTCTTGGCATGGCTTCCCCTGTCATTATTCATTAGACATAACCCTAGATTACATCATCCAGAGTGGAATTTTCTTCCCTTATCATGACTTAAACTGTAACACCTATCAGTTTTGCCATTTATTTTTCACCATGGGAATGGAAAGGACTTTTCCATTTCCAAGGCTGCATACAAGTTTCACTCACTGCACCATTTATGTACCACAGCTGCTTCTCAAAGAAGTTTGCATGAAACTTTCATCACCAAGTTAATCCTATGATTCATGTTTTATGAAGCCCAGTCATCAGCTAAAAACTCCAAATGATGCTTCAACTTCACTTTGCTAAAACTTTTTATGGTATGGGGTAAGTTCAGTTGCTCACTTGATGGCATCTTGGAATACGAAGTGCAGCTAAAGGTATTGTATCTTTAGTCAATGGATAAAAATATGGGTTTTTTTAATATCTGAAGTTTGACTGATAATATCTTTAAGAAAGGAAATGGAAATTTTAAAAAGCCAACAGCAGAGGAATTAACCACTGAGAATCTCTATTAATTCATTGCTACTTGGAAAATTAAAAAAGCCGTGTGGTCTGAAGATGAGGAGAATAATTTGTTGCCTTTAAATGAAAATGAGTGCTCCAGGAGACACCAAGACTGGAACCCTGTAACTGACAGAAGTGCATAATCAGCACAGAAAAATCCACAGACATTAGGTAATCACATTGGTCCCTGCAAAATCTCTCTTTAAATGAAGGTGTGTATGAATGTAATTCACAGAAGCCAGCATGCACAGCCAGGGGTCATCTGAGCTAACCAGTAAGAAACACTGAAGAAGTGTGTCTACATTAATGCCACCCAGAACCTTTATGTCAGAAACTGAGCTGCAGACACTTAACAATTAAATAATACTTGCACTGAGGTGCAAAAGCACTAAATTTGAACCTAAAGAAACCTAAACTAGTCTGTATTCAAACACCCCACTATATGACAGAATGACTACTGCTCTGTCGATTGCTTGGGGAATCACACCTGACAGCCTGAACACACCTGACACACAGAAACAGATTATTTGAGATGGTATGTGCCTTACTATTTTAGAGCTCATTAGCAGAATAATTTTGAAGCAAATTCCCCAACAGTGTTTATTTAACAGCACATGTGTTTGGTATGCAATAACTCAATTCTATTCAGAGGAAACTAAATTGGAAAATGCTTGAAGTGCACAACAAACACATTGGGAATCCTCATAAAGGTCTGATCCACTGTTTGGTCCTTTTGGTAGTTTCAAATCACATGTACGATGGAGATGTTAGAATCAGGTCACTACTACTAAACTTCATCTAGATAAAACCTCCAAGAGACATACAATGTAAATGAAGATAGGTGTCTGAGCACTGACTGTTTTGGTCTACTGGTGTAATCCTGTACCTCAAAAAAACTTTCTACTGCAAACCTAGCTCGGGTCCCCTGGGCTCTCTTGAACTGTGTTGCCATAGCAGGCTAAAAATGAAATTTGTCTGACTTCATAGGTGATCTAACTACATTCTCTAAATCCTTATTTTTGAATCTAATCCACAATGGCTAACATTCAAGAGGATGTTGCTCACAGATATGGTAAACTGCAGTGATGTTCACTGCATTAGCTAATAAGGTGAGTGGGAAATAGTTGGAAGATTCTTTTGGTTTGTTCCTACAGATAAAGAAGAAAGTACCAGCAACAAACCACTACACAATCTAAATCTACCTCTTTTTCTTCCTAAGTGCAGGGTTTCATTTCTTTGCTGCAAGCAGTTCACACATAACATAGGCAAAAAAAAGTTTGTGACTTTTTGTAAATTATTTGATGGATAAAATGTTTTCCTAATCAAAAGCAAATATTACAAGAAGTGTTTCATTTTCAGATATCTTCTAACAAAACCTATAGAAAAAAAAATTCAGTGAAAAGTTCCTATCTAGCATATCCAGCCTTCAGTTTTCCCTATGTTAAAGAATGAGCCATCAAAACTTCAGCTGAAGTATTTCCAAATGACATCCAAGTAGACAAAGGTCGTTCAAATCCTGTGTGGCCCAAGATTGACATAACAACTAAGGCAGGAGGACTTTTTTCTGACTACTCTTTAGCCTGGCAATTAAGAATACAAATTAGTGCTAATTTTTAACAGCAGCTCTTGTAATGTGCATGTCAGTTTAATTGGGTTGAACTATGACTGTTGTAAGCTTGTGGAGACTCTTGAAGTATTCTTTATACTGCAGCAATTTTCAGACACTTCACATCTGAACTTTATTCAAACATGCGCCTGTGGTATATTCACACTTCAATTCCTCTTGTATGCCATCTATGTTAGATAATAAGACTCTTTACACTTTTAAAGGCTCTAAAAATGTTTTGAGGTGTTCATATTTTCCCTTTATACTTTATTTTTATTGTTTGTTGTTTTAAGACTGTCTTCTCAACAGTGTACTATACAGCTAAAAGACCCCTGAAGTGATATGCTTTGAACAGCATATACAGTAAATGAGGCAGAGAAAACAGCAGGGACGGTACTACAGGAGAACAAATAGCTACAACTTCTTGTTTGAATTGTTGTGTTAATGCTGAATTTCTCCCCAGGATTGGATTTGACCCTTTTCATGGTCATTTTGGCTACGTCTTTATGTATCTGCCAATGTTTTTGGAGCCTGAGGTCAGCCACGGATCTCTGTATAACTTCATCTAACAAAGCCTCTTGAGTTCAAATACATTTGCCATCATAGTCACGGGGAGGGTCTTTCTGCTTGTGTCCATTACCAAGGCATTCTGCATTTCTCCCTTTTCTTTTATAGGTATAGGAAGGACCATTGCAGCAAATCATAGCAGAAAGCCAGTCTGGATAACTGCTTTCAGGTTATAACTGGATTTTGACTGTCATCTCAGGGCTAGGTCTCATCTACTGATGACATTGAGAGAGGTGCTGTTTCCTTATAACATACTCCCAGAAATGTATTCGGTCTCCCTATCCAGTCTCCTTTAATAATCTCCTATAGAAATACACTCCCCTCACCACCAAAAAAAAACAAATCAAGTTTAATTTACTTTATTTTTCATTATCCCATAGCATTCACATGTCATTCATACCAGTTGCATAAATGACTTACTAACCTTTCCTTACTCTAAGTCTGAGCACAGCTCTGGCTTAGTTTCTTTGCCGTTTGGGCCAGCAGGCAGTTTGTGATTTCTCTCATTGCCTGTTGTAGCCCAGCTGTCTCCCACCCTTTGGCGTGCACAAGCTTTACCTCTCATCCCCAGAGCACCCGCAGACCACCGTGCCCTGGGCAGCGCTTCTCTTTCAATTGACCATGCTGCTCGGGAAGTCGTGTCAGAGCTTCTAAAAGCTTCCTATTATAGCGACGCTACTGCTTGGCTTGGCTTTCTCCAACTGGCTGCTTCACAGCTCCATTTCTGCAGCTGTCCATGCCCTACTGAGGCACAGCTTGCAGCCTTCTCTTCCTCTAGGTCGTCTGCTTTGTGATACTGCTCCCAGCTGTGTTTTTCTTCTTCTGATGGCTGAGGTCACAGGAAAAAGCATTCTTTTTCGATGCGGTTGTATCTGTTTAATGCCTCCAACTGAATACACAGTTGGCCCCTCTGAAAATACTGTGTGTAAGCAATTGAAATTCAGCTTCATTCTTTGAAATAATTGTGCAAAAGTTTAGATACAGTGCAGCACTTCTACTGTTGCAGGGAGAAAACACTGTGAACAATACGCTGGCTTAAGGCATGAAGTCTGACAGTCTGCAGTGATTCCTGTATGGAATCTAAATACCAGAGGCTTTCTTCTGCCTTTGTATTAAAGATCTAGGCACTATTTAAGACAGTAGGATTTATGTTAAGATAAGATTTTTAATTTTCCCTTGTTTCATGCTTAAAGGCAGTTCTGCATTCACTTTCAGTTTTCCTCCTTAGCAAATTAAATTTAATAATTTAAATACTGATCTGTAGCAAAGCATTTGTGTATAAAATCAGCATCTTTGTTCTCAAATGTTTGTCATAGGTGAATGAATGTGGCTTTGCAGCGTGGAATTTTAAGTTATCTTTGAACTAGTTGGACTATGGCCCAGTTTGTTTTAAGTACAGCTAGACTAAATTTTAGGTCTATTAAAACAAATAAAACACTACCCAGAATAAAGTATTTTAGTTATTTCTATTGAGATCTCCTTTTCTTTCTATAATGTGCCACATCACATATGTCCAGTAATATTATCAATTCATGAATCATGATATGCATTGTAGTGCATAGTGGACTTTGAGTAGCACCTTCAATTTCAAATCAGGAATTAGATTTATGCTGTTTCCTGGGTTACTGCTAAATAAAACCATGGCTAAGATGAGCTTTTTAGAATGACATGTGACTGTCTTACTGTTAAATTTTTAACATCTTCCCTGGCGTGGCTTTGGTGCTGGCCAACTAGAAAGCACTATTGTAGGAGAAATAAGGCATGATTCAGGGCAGGCAGCTTGGACAAAGGTAAAGGGTCTTCTTTTATCACAGAATCACAGAATCACAGAATCACAGAACGTTAGGGATTGGAAGGGACCTCAAAAGATCATCTAGTCCAATCCCCCTGCCGGAGCAGGAACACCTAGATGAGGTTGCACAGGAAGGCGTCCAGGCGGGTTTGGAATGTCTCCAGAGAAGGAGACTACACAACCTCTCTGGGCAGCCTGTTCCAGTGCTCTGTCACCCTGACTGAGAAGAAGTTTCTTCTCAAATTTAAGTGGAACCTCCTGTGTTCCAGCTTGTGCCCATTACCTCTTGTCCTATCATTGTTTGTCACCGAGAAGAGCCTGGCTCCTTCCTCCTGACACTCACCCTTTAAATATTTATAAACATGAATGAGGTCTCCCCTCAGTCTCCTCTTCTGCAAACTAAAGAGACCCAGCTCCCTCAGCCGCTCCTCATAAGGGAGATGCTCCACTCCCTTGATCATCTTTGTAGCCTTTGTGTATCTGACACAAACCTTCAGCAGCAGCAGACTTTGTACCTTCAAACACTTGTGATTGTCCATGTGAAACAGCTATAAAAACACCATTTGGATGGGCTGTCCACAGCTTCCAAAGTATTTCAGATTTTTTTTTTAAAAATTTCACCATAGATGAGACTAATGTGACACAAAGGTATGAGTGATACTGTCACAAACTAGTTGCTACAGAGACAGAATATTATCAAGAAATAAATTAAAAAATAAACTGTAATTTTACCTATATCTTTTATTTTCAAGGATATTTAAGTTCAGTCAACTGCATGTTCAAAACATTGAAATTAATGGAAGTAAATACCCTGTAAGAAGAGAGCTTACACACAAGTAAAGTGGGGACATATTGTGCAAGTCACAGTAATCCGTCTTGCACTGCAATTGGAAACCTGGCCAAAGAGATAGTTAACAGGAAGCTACTTGTCCTATATATAATGTTTATTATTTTGTTACTTGGTTTTATTTAATCTGGCAACAAATCACTTCCCTTATAAAAGGAAATGTTTGGAATTTGTTGTTACTCCCCATCTACCTACAATTTTTACTGTAGCAGTCTGAGGACAAGACTTGCCTTACATCTCTTTGGCAAGCCCAGTAATTTCCAGTTACTCATGTTCTTAAACCCAGAGGCTACTTTGGGCATCCCATGTGGCTGTGTAAACAAAGCCTATGGTCTACACATCTTCGTAACCCATCACCTTGTACAAACATTTAGATCAATGTAAAGTTGTAGAAAAGGTATCATAAGTTCTTCTATACATTTTGATGTGGCTGAATTAATGATCTGAGTGGTAAGAATACTGCATTTACTCCATAGTAAGAAAGCTTATCGTAGATTCTAATTAGTGTGTTCTATTTTAAGACTCAAAACCAAACACCACTCAAAAGCAAAGAAAACAAAGCTAAATTAAATACCTAGTCAAAACACTGTTATGTTCATTTCAAAGACAGATAATTATAGCAGTAATATATTTAGAAGGTTCTCGTTTTTCATTTTTTTCCATCCATATATGAAGGCACTGCACAAACAGCAATTCTATATAGCATTTTTTATTATCATTTTACCAGCTGGGAAATGTCACAGAATGCTGAAAAGGGCTTGTTTTTGTTACACTCTGAGTCACAACCTCTGAATTATAGCTGTCAGCTGCCTCTCCTATATCTACTTCTACAGAACTGCTGCTTGCTCTACTATTCCTTGTCTTACTTGTGCAGTTATTCTTGCTGAAAACAAAGTTTTCATTTGTGTATGTGAAACCTTATCCTGCATTTTGCAGCCTTTCTACAATATTTCAAGATAGATGAAATTCTAACCTGGCAGCACTTCCCTATTTGACTTACCATGTTTCATGTAATGTAGTATTTGCAGTCTGTACTCAATCATCTAATGAAAATAATGAATAATACCAGACCTACCTTAGACCCCACTTGACACATCTGTCTTGTTGGAAATCTGGACCACTGATAACTACTCTCCAAGTACTCTTCTCCAAATACTTGTACTTTATGGTAGATTCTAAATTATGTTTTTTCTGTTCTTATGAGTTTCATTTGAAACACTGTAAAGCCTGAGAGAGAAATGTATGCATCTGCTGTTTCTTTCTTGTCCACAAGATATGCTACCCTGTCATAAAAATAGATCAGCTTGTTCTGACATGATATGATTTTCACAAGACCACCCTGGATGCTATTCACCTCCTTGTGATCTTTTAGTAACTTATTTCTTCTCTCTGATGAAATGTTCCTGACTTTTTCCAGGAACTGAAGTTAGGAAAACTGGTCTACAATTTTCTGACCTTGCAGTCTTTGGAATTTCTTCTGTCTTCCACAATTTCTCAGAAAAAATTATTACTAGTGGCTCTGAAATTACTTCAGCCAGTCCTCTAAGTATACTAGAATGAATATCCCCAGGTGATCCCATTATGAAATGACTCAGTTTATCTAAGATTTGAAATTGTTCTTTTCTCATTTTACCCAAAATTGTCACCCTACTTTAGCTTCATATAATGCATTAGAGGCACAATGTGGGTAAAGGTGAAAGAACAGATTTCTGAACACTAGATTCTGCCAATTTTAAATATCCTTAGTTTTTTTATTTGTGGAACATTGTTCCTTATTCATAGTGTGACATCTTGCAGAGTACGGGAAACACCTCTGAAAGTAATGGAGAGACGAAGACGGTGGCACAGATTGTACACACAGAGGTGTACCAAGACAGGATATCCATAGTTCATCAAAATAATCTCACTCATTGCTAAAGTTCCATTTTCTTTAATGGTTCCACCAAACCTCACATTCCTCTTGTAGTCTAAACAAATAGCACTTTTAGTGTGAGCTTCAAGGAAGAGGAGGCTGAAACCTTCTGTCCTGAGCAACTGGTTGGACAGATAGAGGGCAAATTTGCTTCTGTAGGAGAGGATTAAAGGCTTCTTATTCATTACAAATGCACATGTGCACATGCCTGTATCTCTCTATATATGTATATACATAATTCTTAACCATGTTTAAAAAATTACTTTTCTCACACATGCATGCATGCACAGACTGCTCTTAGCAATGGGCAGGAAGTCCTCACTTTCTCTTTTTATTTATAAAGCTTCTGCTACCATCAAGTCTCTATCAGCACAACTCAATAGTGTACAAGTAAACTTCAGCATCAAAAGTCAGAACTATTTTCTCCCACTTTGACTTTTTCTATGCTATCAGATATTCTTCATTTTACATGAATTAAATATCTTTGAAGTTCTATTTGGCATGTCCAGTTTTAAATGTATTTTCAGGCTTAGTCAAATCCCTTTCAGATAAATACAATAAACAATCAAATCAATTATTCTTTTTTAGGGAAAATTTCCCTCATTCCCACTTCCTTCAGTTTCTCCACATTCAACAGAAATTTGGTCCATATTAATCTTGTATTAACACAGGTTTTGATGAAATTTTCTACTGGTAACAAACAGGAAATTTAATGAAGTATTTCTACCGTCTGCTCTGTTATACATATATCATATAGCTCTTGTAACATGGTATGACTTTGAAACAGACGAAATTTGCCTTCTGCTTCAAATGAGCTTAAAAATTTTAACAAATGCATTTGATGCTCACGTCATTTAACACACTCTGTTAGTCCTATTAAACCAGTCAAGGAAAGATATCTCAAAATCAAATAATGTCTGCTCTTCAAATTCAGTAACTAGCAACAGAATTGCAGAGCTTCTCTCAATTCAGTCTTAAAATCTAACATGAAACATGTCTTTAAAAAAGTATTTCTGACACCAACAAAATCTTCTTCATATCAGCATGCTTTTAATAACATTCAGTGAAACATTCTCCATGTTCAACTTCAATGAATTAGAACCAAGAGTAATGCCACTTTTAATTAAACTAGGTATTGCACAGGATCTGTGCTCTCTTACATTTATCCTTATAATCTTATTTCATATTTTACCCACTGAAGTATGTTTATTAATAGTGGTACAGAGATTTTGGCAGCAGGGTTTCTTAGATCTTCTAATAACCTTTTGAGTCTAAGATTGCTTCCTTTCATACTCAACTAAATCCTCTACCTTTAAGGAATGTTTCACTTTATTCAAAACCTTTCTTTTTTCTTTGACTATCCTTTAGTAATTCTTCTGCTAAAAACTTACTGATGAATTGCTTTTCTCCCCATATAATCTAGAAATAGCCAAAACAGGCCACAGACATACTCATAGAAAAAGCTCCTTTGTATTGTCAGTGACAGTTTCTATACATTCCTTAACATAGAGAGAACAAAAGGAGATCCAGACAACCTTTTGAACTCTATCTTTTCTCTACTGCTATATCAATTTAGAAGGCAGCTGTAAATGAATAAACATTGGAAAATGGTCACTTCACCACTAGGAAAACCAATTTTATACTCTAAAGCCAACATTTAATATTTACTTCCAACTTTCCTCAAATTTATATCTTCTTGATGCTTGAGTGTTTAGCAGTAAAACTGTTAAAATTACTCCCTACCCACCATTTCAAGTGGATCTTATTATAACCATCCATTATTTTTTCTCCTCAAAACCATTTTCCTATTAATAGTTTTACTCACAGCCGAGAATCTGTGTATTGCATAAGTGGGAATCTCTGTCTTCTCTCTTTCTAGGGTTTAAAAATATCAGTTTGCCACCTTTACATAGACAAACTGAAAAATATTTCTATTCTCTCAAAATAATTTCTGTGCTCATGTGGTGTGTTATCATTCTCCTGTGCATCCTAATGGCTTTTCTCATGGGACATAGAGGGCCTGACTGTAGCTATAGTGGAAGAGACACTTATTCAGCTTCCAAACAACTGAGTGATGACTCCCTGAAGGAATTATTCAAGGATAATTTCAGCATGAACCCATCTGTTAGTCATGATGTATATGTTTCTTAGCTCACCAGACATGAATATCTTCATTTCTGTAGTTGATATGTCCTTAAGTAAATGCAGATAGTTTTGTTGGGTTTAAGTTTCGCAACAAAACATGCTAAATAAACAGAATCTCAGAATATAGCTGATTTTAGACCATTAAAATGTGGATTTGTTTTTATGCCATTAATACAGTCATCTTTTACAGGAAATTAGATTCTCATTTCCTTGAACTCATTTTACCACTTACTCATTGTTTGAAATCCTCATTCTCAGAGTAGCTTTGTTACAGCAGTGTCTAGAAGGGTACTGATACACACACACAGTATTTTTAGCTGTGGCTTCTGGGGAGTAAAACAGGGAATTAAAAAACATCCTGATGTTTTAAATACAAGAAGTTTTTCAAAGGTAAGAATGGAGAGAGCAGAAGTCAGAAAAATATTATGTCTGTCGCCAGCTGCTCAAATGCCTTAAAATCCCTGGAACTCTTAGCTTCAGGACTTGGAAAAGCCAGCCCAGTCTCAAGTTGCTGTTGCTAGATACAGAAAGGCAATATTAACCAGACAGACACAGAGAGTCAAGGATCAGCTCCTGTCTAAGGAGCTGATCTGTTGTGTCAGTTTTCAGCTTTTATGCCTCTAAAAACCCTCCAACCCTTTGTCTTTTTTCCCTTAAGTTTGTCAGTGCCAAGGTGGTAACTTGCTCTCTTTCTTCCCAGTGCCTGGCATAGCAGGGTACTGATTTCTGCTGGGTTTTCTAGGTACCAAATGATAGTAATACTGCTCTGTGAACATGTTCTACATGTGTAGAAATGTCCCTATCCAACTTTTTTGTGCTACTGCTCCAGTATCGGTTGAGCAAGATCTGAGTGTAGAGTAGAGGATAACAGGAGGAAAAAAAACAATTCAGGAAACCACCAGTGTACATACAATATACTGTAAGTGTTGCATTCTGCTGGCTTAGGAAGAGAAAATGAAGAGCTTGAATTCAATTCAGGAGATGATAGAGGAACCAGTAGAGGCAATGTAAGAGTAAATGGATGCAAAAGTAAAATCATAAAAGGTGAGTGATTTCTTTGCAGCAAAGTGGGACAACTTTCCATGCACATACCATTGACAAATGTCAAGGTCATTTCTTATGGCATGTAACATTTACTGAGTGAAGAAATTTTGCCTGGCCTTAATATTTGTAATGTGTAAGTAAGAAATGTTAGACAAGGTTCTAATGGTGGAAGAAATCTCCAGGAAGGAAAAAAATGACTGTATTTCTGGATCATCATATTATGCTAGTTTAGAAGATGAGAAGATACACCAAACTAGCCGGAAGGAGTGAGCTATAGTCTGGAAACCATGCAATTGTTTTAGAGATAACATGCATCCATTTACTAGGAAAGCTTTTTAGCTTGGCCATAACCTGCACTAAAACCTCTGTTTAACATTTGGACTGGAATAGCGTTGTTGATAGCTAGTTCAGATTATGTACAAAAGAATAAATCTTCATCTGCATCAGTCCTTGTAAATGTAACCTCAGAGTTCATCAAGGGCAATCACAGGAGGCAGAGAAAAAGAAGGGTAACAAGACAGAGTAGCTAAATTACTATAAATTCATACCCAGTTGTATTGGCAAATACAAATTTATTTTTAAATGCAGCAGAATCCAGAGTCTATACTTACTGTTGCAGCTGTTGTTTGTTGTAGTTGTTAAAGATTTAAATGCCACTTTTTCATTGTTACACCTGAGATGAATTCATAAACTGATCAGCCACAGGCATCAGTGCATCCAGCAGCCTAGTAAATATGAAATCATCATATTTAACTCTTCTCATAAATTAGATTTTAAAAATGGTAAATGTTCTTTTGTTTCAACTATGAGGGAACCAGTTAAAGACATCTATGGACTGAAGCTCTTTTATAATCTCATAATGCAGATTTAGGATCAAACTCGTGTTTTAACTCAGTGAAAACACTGCTGTTTTGATGTTCTATTGTCTTTGATACTTAGGAAATGATATTCATAAGGCAAGGAATGGAGATATTGTGCACCGATTGAAAAAAAAAGAGACTGCAAAACAAGAATAAAACACAAGCAATTGGAAGAATCTAAACGGCAAACAAAAAAGATGCAAATACAAATATGAGATCTACTCAGTATTTCTGTAAAGTCCTGTATAGAAGGGATTTATTTTAATAGCATATAGTTACACCCAAAAAAGTTATATCTTGGTTAGTAGAAAATTGCTTTGGTTTCAATACTGTTAGCATTTCTAACACATAAAACTATAGATCATTCCAAATGTATATATAAGACTTCATAAATGGTGTATTTTGAACTTGTATCCACTCTTCCAAGTGGAGACTAATAGTGTACATTTCATTGTATATCTTACCTGAGTATATACAGAAATAAAATAGAATTAAGAGACATGTGGCTACATCAGACAGAAACAGAAAGTAATTTGTGTTCTATAAAGAAATCTAAAATTTTTTTTTTACTAATTAAGGGGGGACAACAACTGAAATTTTTATTTAATTTAAAATATAGTGTCTATGAAAGTAGCACTTAAAGTTATAAGTTGAGGTTTTTGTTCTAAAGGCTGAGATAGAATTGTTGTCATTTAATAAAACAAAAAAATCTAAAGTGATTTTTAAGTTCTTTTTCCAGCAAATAGGTATATATGGCATTTTCATAGTAAAAAATATTCCAATTAGAAATTTGTACTCTTGTACACTGAAGTAAGATGATATTGCTGAAGATGAGACTTCAAAAATTGTGTATTTTATCTAGATTAAACACATTGTGTTCACTTTCAGTGTCTATCATGCTTGTCTTCACAATGCCTGTCATCCTATGCCTGGTATCAAAAAATGTGATTTCCAACCAAGTGATTTTGATGCAAGAGAGATTTTCAGAATTCTTCATAGCTTTCCTTGTGCTTCAGAAAATATCCCGTAAATATCCTTAAAGGTATCTCACTTTCCTGTTATTCAGATTTTACAAATTACCTTAGCCTTTTTGATATCAGTCAAAGTGACACTTGTGTCTCATGTCAATGCTATATTGAACCCTAACCTATGTTCCTCATTTGTTCATGTGCTAATTTCTGACATTGTAATCACTATAATTAAAAATAATTAATTATATCTATTGTAGTAAATGCCAATATAGAATAATATAAATGAAAATAATAACAATAAAACTAGTGAAGTTTATTATAAAAGTAATTCTATATGACATTGTTTTGAAACCTTATAAATGGGTAGAAACCAGAAATTCAGATGTTCTACTTATTCAAGATGCTTCAGATTCATATCTATAAAAGAACTCCCCAAACCAAAACCACACATCATAAATATTGTTAATCTTTTGAGTCAAAAACTGGCAGACAGAAAAGAAGAAAAGCTCTTCACAGCTCAGCCTGTGAGCTTGCAGTTAGAAATATTGAGGGAAAACCAAAAGAAAGTCCATAGTGATGATCATTTCATATCACAGGTGTCTACTTTTGTGTGTTGAGTATAGAATTTCTACATAGTTGTTATATGTTTGGACACACAACCAAGAAAAAGAAAACCTGTTTTATGCACTTATGTGCATTGCTCAGGATGCTATTCCGCTC
Organism: Mesitornis unicolor; assembly: GCF_000695765.1. Lineage (NCBI taxonomy): Eukaryota > Metazoa > Chordata > Aves > Mesitornithiformes > Mesitornithidae > Mesitornis > Mesitornis unicolor. The sequence goes on from NW_010195623.1 coordinate 14,739, forward strand.
TACTGCCTTATTCCTAAATAATAATTCTAGATAAATGCTAAGAGGTCATCCTGGGGTTTTGACATGAAAAAAACATGGGATCATAATGGAGTTTTCAAAAATCAGAGTAGGATTTAAGTGAAGCACACCTGCTCATATTTTTTCAGTGGTACTTAGTGGCACAGGCTGGTTGTGCCTCAAGTACCAGACATCCCATTGAATCAAATACAGGGCTTTCTTGTGGTAAAAATAACTCTTGGAATCAGTTAGCTATTTTCTCTCCCTATTACACTAAGAGAACAACAAAACACATTTCTTCCCTGAAAGTGTGGGTCAGTGAAATAAGTAACTAGGATAATATTTTTTTAATTATTCCTAGTTGCCTAACAAAAATGTAAGATAATAAGATATTACCCTTCCCATAGGAAAAAAAACCTTATTATATAGAATAGCTTTTCTACTACTGTCTTCATTAGTAGACACTAACCACATGAAAAGAAAAAAATTCTTATTTTAATCTTTATCATTATTCTGTTCCTTTAGAGGAACTTGCCCATATTTACAATATCTTATTTATTTGGAAATTTTTACGATGCAAATAGTGAAATAGGGAATTTTAAAGAGAGATGGTGGAAACTATTATCTTTATGTGTTTGTGTGAATATGTGTGTACACAATGCTTCTAAAGTGAAAGTAAAAAGAATATTTGTGATTAGAAATTTGATGCTGGGTACTGATGCGTGCTCAAACTGTACTAGGGAGAATCTCTTCTACTTAATTGTAAAATACTCCTATTTCTAGCTCTGCAATAGTTTTTAGCCCATCTACTTTACGTTGATTTTTACTCTGAAGCCCTCAGGTTTATATCTCATCTAAAAATCATTTTACTCTATCTAGCGGAGTCATGAATGTTCTCATTTTCTGTATAAATATGGAATCCAATTGAAAGCCCGCAATGCTTCTGGCCTTGGCAATTTAAAACCATGACATAATTAAGGAAAAAGGTACTCACTCTCTTTGAAATCATTGATCAACTGGGTATTCTTTTAGTATGATGGGATATGTAGACACAATAATTTCCTTTTCTTTTGCACTTGGATGGCAATGTTTTGGTGGTAATTATATTCTAACTGTGTAGTTAGTTATTCAACTTCTCTCCTTAGTTTTGATACATTATTTTTACTCCAGGGTACTTTTATCTGTTCAGACTTTTTTATTCATTATTTATTGTTATATAGTAGCATTGTTAGAATTACATTAATTAAATTCTATGGTTATTATAATAAATTCAAAGTTTTAATATGAACAAGCAACACATAGCAGTAGAGAATACTACTAGACTAGGAGAATTAAAATCAAAGTGAAAGTACGTTGTTCCTTAGTGTCTAATCTGCTAAATCTTTAATGTTTTTCCAGGCAGCTTGGTTAAAACTTAATCCATTAAAAAGCAGCGTAGCTCAGAAACTTACAATTAAACAGGCTAATAGTATTCTTATTAATTTTCTTTCTTGCAGCTGGTCTGTTTGAAATTCCATTTACTTCTAGAACAAAATCTAGGATCTGAATGCAAAGATCAATAGCTGATAGATTTACAATTTGCAGCAAAAATTGATTGGAAAAGAGGAATATAAGTAGACTTATACTGCTGTAAAATACTACGAAAATATTAATAAAATGGATCACAACTTCACAGCTTCCAGTTCCTTTCCATAATTAAGCCTTTTGACACATGTGCTCACTCTGTGGGCACAGATAAAAAACTCAGAGAAGGAAAAAAGTATCTTATTTTGATATCTTAACTAACTTTCATTCACTGCTGGAATTTGGAGTTTCAGGACCAGCTGAAGAAATACTGCACTAGAAATTACTTTTTAAGGCTCTCCTCCCTTAGAGACCCTGCTACAGTAAGTTCTCTCACAGGGATTTTTCCCCAGTACATTTAGTTCTGCAACTGGTGTTCTTGTGCCTCCAAATGGGCAAAGGCTTATGTGTAAGGCCAAGATAATCTCCTGAATAGAAGGTCAGTGTCTAAGCAGCTTTAGCAGCATAAAAGCGTGTCTATACCTTCTCCTACAAACCGGAGTAACTTGTGCAATTACCAAATCAAGCAGCAGCGGCGGCATGGCTCTGTTGTATGATGCTGTGCCTGAGTGGGTAAACCCTACCTCTTGCCTCCTGTCAGGGCCATAGTGAGTGCATTTATAAATTTTCTGTTCAGTGCATCCAGAATGAATTTGTATTTCTCTGAAAAAAAGCCTATATACATATAACTTTCATCTTATTGAAAGCTCTTGGGCTATAGGAGATCTGGAGATTACATCAACTTTTCAAGATAAGATGTATGCTCTTGTATTAGCTGAATTTAGTAGAACAGATCTGTGACCTTGTTAGCAGTGCTTGAGTCCAAATCCAGTTATATCATGGCAAACATTATTTTTAATTGTTATGTCTGTTTTAATTTGAGATTTAACTGTCTATGCTTATTTTAGAAACCTCAATTAACTAGTTGATATTAAAGATAATTATATTTTTCTCTTCACAAGTGTGACTACAGGACATGATGAATGCAACTTTGCTATTCCAAAGAATACAAGCCTTCATGTTTTGAAATCAATGATTTTTGTCAGAAGCATAACTGGTGTATTTTCGTTAGTACTGCAACAACTACAGGTAATGTCTATACTCAAGAAAGCTTAATACGTCTTGAATTAAGACCATGCTAAACCTGAAAGATATATGCTTGATATCAAAAGTATGCTTGATACTTTGAATAATAGAGATATGTTGATAAATTTTACAGACTTGAACTCTATAAGAACATACAGTACAAAGTTTGGGAAAGAAATTATTTATAAGAAACTTTAGAGACAATGTCACTGAGCTAAGAAGACTTCAGAGGTTGGATCTCAAGACATATACATGTATATATATAATGGGAAACAAAGTTCTGTCAATTTGCTGGGAGTTTATTGACAGGACAAATTTTAATTTTTAATTTTGAAATGCTTTTCTTCCTCTAAGGACTTTTCATTTCTGTAAATTATATATTTAATTTATTATTTAATTTATTAATTATAAAACCAGAGCTTTTATAGTCACCTGTAATAATCCATTATATCAAATTTTATTATTGGAAAATGAGGAATTTTTTATTTTAAATTTTTTATTAACAGGAAAAAATAAAGAAATATTAAAAGATACTCTGCAAACTGGAATTTTCATTGTCTGTGCCATTATCTAATTTTGTCAGTTTATAATAGTGAACAAAGCAGTTGACAGTATAAAAATCTGTTTTGATGTGTACTACAAAAGGTGATAGTAAATACCTGATTCCAAAAAGAAATGTCATGCTTGATTGCATCATGTCCTGGTAAACTGCATTATATTCATCAAAAAACAGGGTATTATACAATATTGAGAGCTAGTGATAAGTGTTTTCCCACCTCCAGTTACATTAAATTTCCATTAGATTTATGGTACTGTTGTAGTTAGAGTAACTTCAGGAATCATCTGTTCTGATCCTTTTCTGAGCGACAGACACAAAGCAGACAGCAAGCTGCCTGCCCACTGTTCCTGGTGTTTGCTCACCCTCACATGCTCACATTTTGATGACTGTTCCCCGTGAGAAGTCCAGCAGTCCTCTGGTGTAAGGTGTACACTCAGCAGACTCTCACTTCTCGTGGTCACCCACTTTGCATGACAATGTAAAATAAGCACATCAAGTGTCTAGACAAAGACACCTCTGAATTAGAGAGGCATACACATCTTTTATTAAAAACGTCTCTTCTGCAAATATAGAAGATGATAATGATGTCATTTGATGACAACGTCTGATTTTGGTGTGGTCTTGGAGCATTAGCCTTTTCTGTGCTCTTAGAAAGGCTGCTTGTTCTTTACAGGGTATAATCTGTTTCAGGAAGCTACCATGATTTTATACAATAATCTGTTTAGAATTCATTGGATACAGGAAATAAAGAGAACTCTGCTGCCAGTTGAAAGTTACAAAGTTTCTTTTCAACACATGATATAAAAGATTAGGAAGAGGAAAAATGTTTAAACTTATTTCTCTTCTGCTTTCTTCCATTGCTAGGGTGAGAGTAAGGAGAATTGATGGTAGAAAAGTGTATTTGACTGAGGTGTTTTATGGAATTTGGTTATCTGTTTAATCCTGGCACTTTCTTCTTTAGCTCTATCTGCATCACTTGATTTTTAATTTTGTAATACAATTTTGTAGAGAAGATGTTTTGTAGAGATAATGAAGAATGGATTCTCATACATACACTTCTGAGGAGACATGACCTGGTGTAAACTACTACAGGTGTTACAAAAAATATCATAATCTTATTATAATTTTTAAGCTTGCTGTCCTTTTCAAATTGGTTCTTGCTGCAAAAACTTCTGTTCATTGCTCAGAAATTATCTGATATATTGGCTCAACACAATAGATAAAAGGTCCATCTAACTCCCTTTAAAATATATTAGCAAAATCTTCATAAGCCTTCTGTAGAAAGACATATAAGTTACAGTAAAACATAAATAAAATACTAAAATATTCTTGATTTTAAATTTGTGTAGAGAAGCAGCAGCTCTAGAAGAGACCTAGACTCAAAGTGCTGGAAGAGAATAAGTTGCTAGAACCATCTCTCTAGAGATGAATTTTTGATACCTTTGAGTCACAAGTTACTATTAAATCAGACTGCCAATCCCTGAGGCATCCGAAAATCACGTTTAGCAGTATTAATGATGGTGAAATTATACCTTTTAAAAAATAATCTGTACATACAGCCTTAGGTTATCGCCATGTGATACAATTACTTGATGTATAATTCTATGTCAAAAGATAAAACTGATTTCTCTGATTCAGGGCACTGATGAGAAAGCTTATGTTATGTAATGCTAAAATCAAGGTGCTCCATAAGCAAAAGTGAGGATAAATGACCAAAGGATTACCATCTTGTAAGAGTTTAAAGACATTGCTTCATAAAGGTGAGTGAACTAGACCATTTCATTGGAAGCCTTCATCATTCAAGACAGGAACTGATCAGACTGCATTTGGTCCTAGAACAACTTAACTGCAACAATTACCTAAGACTATTGCTAAAGTGTTTAGAAGAAATTCAGCTTGCTTTGCTGCTATGAAAAGAAGAAAACACTCACTAGTAGTTTTCATATTAAGAAAAACACTTCTCAAAACCTCCAAATATAATTGTCTACTTAAAAGCCATATTTTCTTATTGTACTGATTGGTGTAGCCATTTGGAGAGAGAAAAATTAGGTGGACATTGAGGCAATAAAAACATTCTTTTTAAAAAGTGGTGCATTGTGGCAAAGTGAATGTTCCTCAGCAGTGTAACAACATTCAGAAAATGAAGCTAATTCTCTTCAGGAGTTACATTTCAAACATATAAATTTGAAAAGTTCATGAAGATCTGAGGAAGAATTCAGGGATCATTGTGTTATATTTTATACAACTGTATATACTACACAAAATGGAGTTTCAACTCTCAGTCAGAGGCAGCCTTTTTCATAACTTCAGTGGTAAAAACTTTTTATCTACAGTCTCTATACTGATGGGTTTCTAAAAAATAAAATAAGAAGTGACATAGCATCCTTCTTATTCTGTCATCTACTGTCTTTGCAAGATAAGCCTCATTTTTATGTAAACTTATTGCAGGTATGACATACTGAAATTCATACCAGTGAGACTGTTAAAATTTCACCAGCATAAGACAGTCAGAGAAACTACAAACACTATTAAATTGTGTATCTGTTCTTTATCAGTTCCACCTATTAATGGCAATCTCTTGTCAAGCAAAATGGCAGTACATGGGTATACAGTCATCTTTGTCAAAAATGGCTCATATGTTACAAAGTTTAAGTAGTCATCAGAAGTGACTTGAACATATGTACCAGAGCTGATATTTGTTGGCTTGTCAGGATAGAAACTTTGACGAAAGAAATATTTTTAGCATGAAGGACCAGCTACTGTGTGCTTTATACAGGTGTATAAATCTTGAAGAGCATTCAGTCATAAGTCATCAACAGTATTTGGGATAGCTGGTTTCCTCTAACTACCAAAAAAAAGTGCAGGAGAGATTTTGTGTTTTGTTTGGGGTTTTTTTTGTTTTTTCTTTTTTTTTCTTTTAAAATAAGATATATAGTTTTTCATTTGATGTGATATTGTCAGTGGCCAAGCTGGGACTAGCACCGATGGAGCTAGAAGCCCAGATCTGCATCTCCAGCTATTCAGTCCCTGGTGTAGCCCTACATCCTGTGCTCCTGCATGTTGAAGTGGAGAGGGTTGCTGAGGGCTAACTTACGTTTACTGTGTCACAGCTAGAGCTGCCAAAAAGCCACATTTCTTGACGGCAAGAACTTAGGGAATATTCATTGTTCAGGTCTAAGACAGCTGATTTGTTTCAAGCTGTCTAGGGGGACAGTTGATCAAAAAGAATATGTAGATACATCTTTTAACTGCTTTTTTGGCCTTTTCTAGTTGGTCTCAGTCACTGATCAGTGCTCAACACTGCTAGTTTCCCTACTGAATACTACTTCTACTCAGCATCTCACTGCTTTGTGTGTGAGAATATTCATTAAATAGATGATGTTGCCTCTGTCTGTGTCTCTTTTGTGTGACAGTCATCATCACACCCCGCAGTAGCTTACTAAGTAATAATACCTTTTTGTGCTGATACAGGGCAGGCAGAGAGCAACCTCACTTTCTCAGTCCTTTCTCAGTCTGAGAATGTCCTACAACAAAGAAAAATGGTGTTCAAGGGTCAAACTTTAAAAGCACTGGTAGAGGACTCATACTGACTAATCATCATTTTCACTTACAGAAAAAAACTTTTACTGCCCGTCTGATTGCCCAGTGGTTTTGCTATCTTACAAACATTTTTATTTTAACTTCTGGTTTGACAGTTGGATTTATATTAGACCCAAAAGTGCTCTGATGATAGTTTTATGGAATGATGTAGATAATTTACTTTTGTAAGTAACAATCTGAGCTTCTGCGCTCTGTCTCTGTGATACTAAGCATGGTGGGAGAGATGTGTTAATATGATCACTGATTGGATAACTACAACTTATCTCAGGTCTTGCAAATTTAACTGTCTGTAAGTGAACTGTACTACAAAAAATTCCCACATGTAATGTTCTGATAATTAAACCCCTCTGACAATTACATCATGCATTATCAGGAATAGCCAGATCCATTACTCATGGCTTGTGTCCTGGACAAAACAAAGCCAATAAGCTGGGGACTGTCAGCTGAGCAGATGCTCCTACGGAAGAGAACAGCCAAGTACTGTTTATGTAACAGGAACACCAGTGTGCTGGAGAAAGATATTGCTTCAGCACTTCCAGTGTTCCTGGAGTTTAGAAACTAGGAAAGGCAGAAATCTAAAGGCACCATATTGACTATACCATATTTGAATACCAATTTATTTGCATGTTCTGCTTCTCTGCTATAATTATATTTTGCTGAAAGCTTTTTTAAAGTATATAAAGCACACAGCTTTGCATTTCTTCTATTTATAAAAATTAAAAACAATAATCCACAGAACATGAAAAAAAGAGAAGAGTGTTTGTTATGTTAAAAGAATACTGTGTTAATTGCTTATACTGTTTACATTGAAGACTGGGGTTTAAAATAAAATATATAGAGACATTTTTACTATCACCTCAGTGTTGTGGGTTTTTTGGTTGTATTGTGAGTTTTTTAGGGTTTAGGAGGGGTTTCTTGTTTGGATTGGTTTGGTTTGGTTTAGTTTGGTTTTTGTTTAAATTGCAAGATAATTGGTAATTCTGGTGATACCAGGACCATATTATTCCATATTGCTGTTTCTCCATTCTTCAGAACAAATGTTCCAAAAAGATTTGTGAGGATAGTAACTTATTTCCTCACTCTGTTCTCACTACCAATCTCCTGTCCACATAAAGGTGTGAAAAGCAAAAGTCTGCCTGCAATAAGAACATCCTATTTTCCATAGGCAGAAACTTTCCTAAAAGCTTTACATTTTCTGAAGTAAAATATTTCATCTGAATGCTTGGTGAGGACTGTGGTAAAGTAGACAGGTCTAGGACACCTGCTCCAGCTAGGGAGTGCACTTCAGGAACTAACTGTTCATTCACATGTAGCATTCACATTTTAGAGATGACGACTTATTCTGTCCCAGCCTGATGAGACTTTGCAGTGCTCTTTACTGCTTTTAAGTTTTCAGGAAGACATAGTCCTTTGGGCTTCAGAGAAATTTCAGAGTTACGTGCAACTTCTAACTAGTAAATACTGAAAAGCTGGAGGAAAGTCTTATACTGAGTTGTGTCAGTCAAGTGCCAGCTAAGGAAACTGGGATTTATCTGCATATGCACTGGACACTGGGAGATCTGGGATACATTCCCTCTTATACTCTGAAAGATTTTTAGGTTGGAACCTCTTCAATAAAGATGCGTCCAGCACTATAATGAGTGAATCTTTTCATTCTAATGAACATTTTCCTTTTAAAAAAATATTCTTTTGTTTGCTATGGTATTGAGTTGACCAGTCATTGCCACTGACATGTGTCTTTACTAACTACTAAGATCCATTATTATACAATGTGCTTATGCTGCTTTTCTTTTAACAGTCTATTAATACTAGCTGAATAATATAAAAGAAGGAAATTCATTTTGCCACTCCAAAATGAGTCATGTTATCTGTTTTGTGTTTTTTTGTAGATATTTTGATTATACTAGTTTTGGGTGTGAAATATTCACAGATTCTAGAATTAAAATAATGTATGATCTGACCAAGTATGAGTGCTCGTAATCAGAATAAGATATATCTATGGCAGGCTACATTGGTGGCATTGGTGACAATCAAGAGCTTTTCCTTTGAAACCTGTTTTTTCTTTTGAATCCCATTTTACAGATGAGACCGAGGTATGAAGTAATTCTGGCACTCATGAATGTTCTTTATGAGACTACTCTTAAATTTTAAGACTGTTCCTTTGCAGAATTAGGAAAGAATTTTCACAGAGTGCATAAAGCCAATAAAAGCAGCAGCCTTGCTGCTGAGAAGCTGGCTGCCCTCAGGTCCCTGGCTTGCCCTGGGAAGTGGCATATCCGCAGCTCCTGTGTGCCAAGGGCAGGCTGCAAGCTGAGGGATGTCTAGAGAGAAAGCACACTCTTCCCATGCTTCCTCATCTTGTTCCATCACTTGCTCTGGGTTTTCTAGCTTGATAGAAAACAGGCTTTTATAAAGATAAATATAGTTCACATAGAAGTTAAATTTCCTTGGGGCTTCTTTCCATTCAAGCATGATTGCTGCACATGCAACATGAGTTTATAGTCTCATTACTTGGAGCAAGCTATGAATGAAGTCCAGCATAGCCAATAAGTGTGGGAAGAAATGCAATTTAAACCATTCAGTTTAAACCACTGATGATCCAAAACATGACTAGAGGGTGTTGCCAGAAAGAGCAGATTAGTGCTTGCAATTAAAATGGTTGCTACTTATGTGGTAGAATTTCTTCTTTTTTTTTAAAGTGAATAATTTGTTTCACAAAATACAGTCTGTGTGCGCACATGTGAGTGCTTGTGTGTGTGTGCAGAGGAAATACTGGTCTAAAAATCCTTTTGTTTTTCTTTAGCTATTTTCTTTTCCTCTTTTCTTTTTTTCAGTTCTCAAACTGTAAATTATATTTATTTAACATCTCTCTCTAACTCAAATTTGCACCAGGATCTCTCAGATAATTTTTTACTTTCTTGCACCAGGGCTGCTTTAGTGTACCAGTGCTCATCTGTGGAGGTCACTGTGGGCCACACAGTCATTTAGCTGTATGCTCGTTCTGAATCCTTCAGCAGACTCTGGACCATTATGGATAATTTTCTTTTTATTGTTGTTCTTTAATTAAACAGAAAATGATAAATTGTTTATGTCTATTGTGCAGTCTACAAATACTCACTTCCTGGTTCATTACCATTATTACATGACATATGAAAAGAATGGAAAGAGGTAGATTAATGGAGCTGCATGCTGATCACGGTTTTGGTCAGAAATCTCAGATATCTGCAATCTGAGAGCCATTGAGAGACTGCTGTCTGGCCTGATCAGGTGTCGCTGAGCTGTGACCAAAACCCAGTGGCTTATTTTTTTAACAACATACTTTTCAAAATTATACATTAAAGAGATTATTGATCATTGCTGTGTGAAATATAATAAGCAACAAAACTACTTAATTCTACTAATGTGAAAAGGATAATAAAATACAGGATGAGACCTTTAAAAGAAAAGCAAACCTGCCTTCTGTAGAGCACACTGAATATTAGAACTGTAGCCACAGCACAAAATTCTGCTTTCTTCTATGCAGGAAGATTGTGAGGAACATCAGTGATTGTAGGACATTTAGGGCTCTTTGAATGTGCTTTCCACAGTCAGAAAACTCAACTGTGTCCACTTACATACCTTGTTATTCTGCTTTTGACCTTTTCCCTTCCACTCTTATCAGGCATGCTCTCAGTCTTTCTTCTGTGGGTGGATGAACTCCTGTTGGTTAGTTTGCTCGCTCATGTGTTGAATCTATTGAACATCAGATAGTGAGTTTCCACCACAGTTAATAACATCAATGCAAAGGGAGTATAAAATGCTGCTGTTTTGACTTGGTCATATTTATTTCATCGTTGTGTAAATGAAGAAAGAGGAAATAGAAGCCCAACAGTTGTCAAATTCGGATTTTTAACAGGAATTGGCATACATGTGAAGTGATACATGTTTTTCTAATGTGTTTGCAGTGACTTGCTTTTCTTTCCTCCTTTCCCTGTTTTGTAAACATATTTCCATCAGTAATGTGCCTCTGTTTTTGGGCTTGCCAGTGGCAAATCCAACTGGTCCAATAATGGTGAAGTCAGTTGTCTATTCTTCTCCCTGACTCTAGTTTGGCACATTTCTAAGTGGCTTGCTTCAGTGATTGCACAGTGACATTGCACTGCAGAAAAGAACCTTGGGTCACATATTTATATTCAAAATATATAGTATTTTCTGTCAGAGAAGTTGGCACATTCTTTCAATAGAAGCAGATTGGTAACATATGCCCAATGATGATTTACTATAATAGCAAATGTCCAGATTCATATTTAAACTGAGATGGGCAAAATAAAGTGCAGGATTACACTGGAGGGAATATGCATTGAAATATATCTTTCTGAATTTCAGGGACCATGATTGTTGGATAGGCATGTGATTTTGTGGTGCAACTTGAAGATATAATATGGTCTGTTTGATTACATTTAGTGGTCTTAATATTTATGGGAAAGATGAGAATAACATGCAAATTTAGTTCCTTCTCTTGCCATCTCGGAACTTCTCTACACAGTTCCATGGTGCAGACTGTTTCATACACTTAAAGTAGCTTGTTAGAGAGCATTATATATTGAGCCATGCTCTAGAGCTGATAGAGAAAGGAAAGCAGTATTTTGCTATCAGTAGACTCCACAGTGATTTTCTTCCCTTATATGATAGTTCCTTGAACTTACTGAATTTGTGCTGCTTTTAAACTTCTTGTCTTTCACCACACTCTGTAAGTATCCTATCTGTATAGGATGTATCTTCCTTCTTTTCTTTTTTTCAAAAAATGGTTTGTAATGTTATTGCACATTTTCCCTTTTGCAGCAACGAAGTGACTGAATTTTTACTGGTGAAAAATGATTCCTATTATGCACTCTGATCCTGCAGTTCATTATTCTGCTGTCAGTTTGGTTTGTTTTTCACTCTAGGCCGCTGTTTTCTTGATTGCTTCAAGCTTGCAAATTGCTCTGTTCCCAAGATCCACTGTAAAGTGAACAAAAAGATAAAGACAACAGAGACAGAAGGCAGTTCTGGCACAAGAACTAAGCAGCAAGATTTTCTCCCTGGCACGGATAGCAGTGATACTTTTTCACTAGATGAATCAGGCCTTGGTATTGACTGGACTCTCCACAAATCAGGTTGCATTGACTAATTTCCTGAAATATTTCAACTTTAAAATTAAGTGCTGAACTTCAAATGTTATGATCTTTTCCCAACATGTGTGGGAAAACATATGGAATACTTTGAAAAGCTGAATAATTTTTGTATTTATAGTTTCATGATAAGTACAGAAGAGATAGGTATTATGGGAAAAAATATCCACATTAAAACAGACAAGCAGGAATACTTTTCCCCTATCAGTTATTTTTGCTTCACTTCCAAATGCTTGTATAAACATAAAGAAAAAAGGCAATCTTTTCCATTTGTTATTCAATATTTTAAATATTACTGCTATGTTTATGTATTTTATATACAACAGCAGTGGCAGCCTCTTTAGACTGTTTTTTTTGTCTCCTCATGTTCAGTTCCCTTTAGGAAAATATGCTCTAATTGAGCTGGAAACAAATCTTTTCCCATTGATGATAGCAAAATTTTGGAAGCTATCAAATAGCTAAGGTGAGAAAATTCACCCATGAAAATATCTTTGTTCAAAAGATTGTTTTAGTCCTAGTTCATGTTCTTTCCTGTTCCTCCTACACTGACTTCCCACAGGATATTCCTGTCTCAAAGACTTACTTTAAAATAAATACGTGCCATTGTAAGTCTTCATTTGAAAAACAATTCATGGAATACAAGAATGCATCTTTATTTAACAAGACTCAGGAGTACATTTCAGGTTATTTTGTTCCCGCATACTTTTTTCATTACCAGGGACATTCAGATCACAAAGTTGTCACTGCAGAGTGTTATGCACAATTGCTTACATTTATCTGCTGTCTGCTGCAAGTTAATACAGTTCATCTAACTATGAACATTGCTCAGTAATGCACAGACAGAATCACTGTAGTTTCTGAAAAATCCACCTCCTAATAATGTAAATGATCTCACTGTGTTCTTTTGCATTGATTTTTTGTCTGTTTAGAAAGGTTGTTATGACCCATGACATTGATGGGTAACTGAGGCACAGAGAATGTCTTACCCAAGGGTGCTGCTCTAAACGGTTTTATCCTTAGGAGCTTTGCCATTTTCATTTCATGCAAATTTCTATATAGTTAATCCAGGACTTAACCAACAGTTTTTTAATGGTGGGAAATAAGGATTTCTACTCTTTAACTCAGGATGTGTTTTAACCCTTGCTTGACATATGAAGTATGTTTTACAAGAACAAGAGGCTATTACTTTAGATTAGGAATACATACTTTTTTAAAAAAATAATTTTCTAGTTATTGTTAATTAATATGAATGTAAATTCCCCTTTCTAGGTGCATAAAAGCTGGAGTTATAAAACACAAAAAAAAATGCTGAAGATAGATGAATACCTAGAAAATAGTGATCCTGGATATACTTATAAGTATATTAAGTCTATTAAGGATTACTTAATCTTTTTTGTGAAACTGAGTTTGCACCCCTTTTTTTGTTCCCCATGGCCAGCTGTTTTATTCAAACTTATGTATCTTGCTCCTAGAGTCGGTATTCTCCTTGTGGATATATACTTAAAATGTTAAATATAATGCTGTTTTGAGTTTTTTTGGCATGATATTTAAACCAACATTTTCCTCCAGTTTTGAAAAATCCTTGTGTTTCTTTTTCTTCCCCAGTTTGGTTGTTTCACCGTGCTATTATTCTATCCATAGTCTGTTTCTTCTTCTCTAAAACTGATCCATCAAGTAAGAATAAAACAATTTCAGACTTTTGCAGGGAACATATCATGCAAATAACCAGTTTGTCTGTCATTCTCATGTTAAATCAAACTTATCACATTCTGTTTTGTTAATGAAGTAAAATTGTAGAATATGAGTTAATCATAAACTACATGTTGTGTGAAAGCTATCCATATTTAATATTTTTGAGCAATAATATAACTGAATTTAGTTATGATTATGTAGTTATTATGTAGCTTTTATGCGTGATGACTGTAGGATCAGATTCTGATCTCCCTTATATTTGCTGACATTAAACTTAATGAGGATGACTAGGTGTAATTGAGGATAGAATTTGTCTTGTGCTTTTTAAAACTTTTTTTGACACTTTGCTTTCAAATGCTGGCTAAGTTATCTGTTAAATTTAAGTAAGCTTATTAGTGTGAGGTTGTATGCAATTTACTGTAAATGAGGACTGAGGGAAGATGCAAAGGAATAAATGGCCAGTTTTTCAACACATGACCTGGCACGTGTGATTGAAAGGGTTAGGAATGGAAGAGGCTTTTCTAGGAAATTTTTGTTTCAAGTCTGGTTTAAAGCTGTTTGATGCACAAAGATTAATGTGTAGGACCACTGCGATCACCTAGTATGACATCCTCTATAATAAAGAATCCATGAAATAATTTCCCTTCTGTCTGAGGGCAGTCTTTCTAAAACTAGCTAAACATGTCTACCTTCAAATCCTGCCTATTAATCTCATTGTGGGTTGATTTCACAGATTCAGGAGAATTTCTTTTAAACTTCTGCTCTACATGGACAACAGGGATGTAATACAGTATATAGAATGTGATCAAGTAAATCTTTGTCCTTTAGCTCTTTAAGTCAGACTGATCATCTTTTGATGTTTACAGTGAAACAATTTCATTTTTCATATGTCCTTGAAACTTCCTTAGAGGCCTTTGAAATCTGTAACATCTCTGAAATCTGCTTAGCCGAAAGGAGTTAGCACGCCAACAGAGGCTGCACTGTTGCAGATGGGATCTGACCTCCGCGCTGCTACTTCACCTTCTGTGATTGTACACCGAAGGATCATCTTTTTGACCCTGCCCTTGCAATTGCCTCTGCCATCAGCAATTCCTTTTCAAAGGCCACATCTAAGCTTACCTGCAAGACAACACCAGGAGATACCCCAGATCCTGCTTGCTCCTTGGATGACAAGATCGCATGCTTAGATTTCACCTACATGGAGACAGGGTTATGGGAAATGACTGGTGCATTCCTATGCTAATGGAGAGTCAGGACGTGGCAGGAGCCAGCACCTGCATCTGGGAATTCAGGAACACTTCTGGACTTGAAATTCCAGATATATTCAAAGGAATTTCTTCCTGAGATTACCTCTTACATTGTTTCATTCTGCGTACATTTCCTGAACTGCTTACTACTTCTTGAGCAAAATCTGAGTTTTGTCATCTGCATTATTTACTTTCATGCTGTGTCACCTTTTTGCAGTGATTTTCTGTCTTAGTTCAGATTACTTTTTTTAAATTTCTCTTAAGTCTAAATATATAACTACAATCCTTATATATTTATTAAGAATTATGTATTAAGTCTTGAAATGTAACAGAATGTAAGGTTTTTTTGCTTTTTTTTTTTCGTTTGCCATGTCTATTTTATATTCCTTAAATTTAATCAGAATGTCCTGCATTACCATGTCAGATGCTGGAAGAATCATTAATTTTGGTACATTTAGTAACTAAACTTTCAATCTAGACAAAAATAGCAAGTTATTTTGACAAGGGTTGTTTTTATAAATCCTTGCTGTTTGGCAATAATTGCCTTCCATATCTTTAATTCTTTAGTAATCAAGTCCCATATTATTCATTACATTATTTTGCCTGCTTATTTCAGTCTCACAACTTTATAGTTACTTAAGTTATGCCATATAAGTAGTGGCATCCTTTTTACTCTTCAGGTCTTTTGGAGATTTCATTATGTCTCAAGGTGTATTAAAAATGAACAATGATGGTTAAGATACCTATTTTTTATTACATTTATTTAAAAGTCCTTTTATACAAGTTTTCCAGACCTGCTGATCCTACATATGTTTTTTAAACTAGCGTTCCATGTTTAACGTCTGAAATAAAAATCACCATTCAAATCTCATCAAGCTTTTCCCAAGGGCACAAGAGATTTATTTACTGAACATTTCTGCCTTTCCTAAGGTCTTACCATTATTAATGAGATCTCTACCAGCTCTAATAATGAACTAAGGTCACTTCTGGAATTCTTTTGTTTCTAAAAAGTCCCCTCCATTTTCTTGCTCTTACCCCTGTTGGCTTTAGATTTTTGCTGAAGTTACTTTGATTACTTTAACCATTTTCTCCAAATCCAGTTTTCTGATTTGTATTTATTACTATTATTTTAATTTTTCCATTTTGTTAAATTTTAAAGTTATTGGTAATTTCTTCTAAATTATGTTGTTTTATTTTTTTAAGTTGTTCTTTGTTTGCTGAGTATTTAATAAAATATTCTTAGGCAGTTCTAGTTATCATTCATATATTTCTGATTATGTTCTATTTCTTCTGATAATGTTGCCCATTTCTATTTCAAGACTGGTTTTTCCTCTAGAGCAGCAAATTTAAGTACTGCTGATAAAGACTTGGTTTTCTTCATGTGATTATGGCAGGAACACAGTACTGAAGATACAGTTGTTTTTTAGTTTTGTGGTCAGCTGTTACCTAAGTCAGGGCAGCTAATATAGTGTTCTTCCATGGTTTGTTTAGGAAACCATCAAACTTATCTGTGGTGTGTCTAGAAAAAATAGCTGAATATAACTGCAGCATGTGCCATCCTAATGTGCTGTGTGTTTCTGGGATCTTATTCATAACTGACACAGCATTCATATGCTCAGAGCTAATGGGACTTTGTGTAGCATCATATTCTCCTGTATGAATCAAATGTAGGATACTAAGCATTAAGGAGTGTGCCATCCATGTGCCTTCATTTCTGATAGAAAAATATTTCTCAACTGAAAAATACGAAGATACCTTTCAGATAAGCACCTTGATTTTCTGGGTTATACTTCTCCCTATGTACAGAAGAATCAAGGATTCAAGCCAGGAAATGGACAGGCATTTGACTAATATGCCATAAAAGTAATGGAAACAAGTCCTTTTCAAAGGTTTGCTCAATAGTTACAGCAGGATGCCCACAGGCTCAGGGAACCATGCAGACAGTCCATGATGCTCACTGTTAGTGTAGTAAGCATGGTTTTCAGACTCAAAGATTATGCATATTTGGTGACAAGACCATTTATAATAATCACTAAGCTATTACTTGAGAGCTGCAGGGATGACACCTTACAAACACCAGTCCTGTCATATGAACATTACCTTGTACATGTAAATGTCACCGCAAAGGCTCTGGGAATGCCATGGAGGACTGCTCCAGCATAGGATCAGAAAGCAGCATTAATCAAACAAGTTCTTTTCATCAAAGAAGGGAAGAAATGCTCTGCCTTGTATCTCGTAGGCCAACATGAGTTTATCAGGCAGTACCTTCTTGATATACTATGAATAGGAGCTCCATCCTGCTCAATATTTTGTCTTCAGAAAGCAATGGGTCAATTTCATGAGGAAAACTCAATAAAACTTACAGAAGCTGCAAGGTTTCCTTATGTAATCTGCCAGGTAATTGACTGAGGGAAGACAAATGATTTTCTAGTACTATTATAGGGCTTTACTACGAGCACAGAGTTCAAATAAACAACCTGTGGGGTAAGAGGCTACTCAACATCATAGAGAGTAGTAGAGTTGATCTGGATAGCAAGCCCATGTTGATGAGTAGGGATTCTGTGAGAATTGTGGTGTTGGCATTGAAAAAAAGAGCTGTTCATGTCTGACACAACAGTTCATTCTTCAGTCTTCCTTTACTTTCCCCTCTTTGGACTAAAATAGGTGGATAGGACTTTTTGTTACTACCAAGTATTATTCCTGGAAGATTTTCCTTTTGGAATTTCCGCCCTGCTGAAAACTGTTTCCTTGCCTTGTCAAACAGTGCATCTCAAAGGAGACTTCATTTCTCGTAACAAAACCACCATATAGTGCAGTGGAAATCAGTCTAGATTGATACCATAGAAAGTGGGATGTCAGCAATGACCTATCTAACTTGCCTGGTCCAGAACTGTCAAAGGATATGGGGCTGTTCAAAGAGGATTCTTCAAGAAATAGCAAACCTCTTCTGTTTTTCACATTTTATGCTTCCTTTCTTAAATGCTGCTTGTCTAACTGATGTCAGAAGTGTCATAAGGGAGACTGTTATTAAAAGTTTTCTCTTCTGAAAACAAAACAAAAATGAAGAAAGATATTATCTATGAAAATTGCAATAATTTAAATTGAGTCTTCTGAACTGTCAAAAAAACCTGAATTAACTTAATTATTATTATAATTAACTTAATTATTCCTCGTGTTTAGCACCTATGACTATTCAAATATCTCATGGAATAATAATTTTGATGACTGTTTTCCACCACTTGATGTTTAACCATAGTGAACTGGAACATCTCTATATGGGAGGAAAAAATATATCATTCAGATTAATTTACTGAATTCTTCTGCTCGGTTCTGTTATATGGATTGGGGGTTTGTTATGTGCTTTTGCACAAACAAAACACATTCACATAAATTAACACAAGCATGTGCACTTCTTTGTATGCATGTGTGTATATACTTATACATGTATACCTCAGGAGTTATTGCCATGCTTCATAAGTCTGCACTCTCAATTTGAAAGTTCAGATTGAATGGTAACGTACTGATCCTAGGCTAAGATGAAGGGATTAATACTTTTCCTGATTTTTGACTGTGAGAAGGAAAATCTATATTTATAATAAGCTAAACCATATATTTTACTGAAAGTGACATATGCAGAATGGTTTTAGAAAAAGGAAGCTGCCATTCTTTTCTGATGAAGTTCACTATTATATGGCATCAAAATTATCTTTTGTAGATTAGTGTTTGTGGTGTTGGCTCATACTGGTTTGTAGTTGTTTTCTTATAACTAAATATACTCTTGTGAAACACAGAACTGATCATGAGTGTTACAACCACAGAAGCTAAAATAAATTCTGCTATCCATCTGGGGCTTATAGTGTTACCATGGGGTGACTCTCTTAGCCCAACTAAACTGTGTTGGCAGCTATTCCTTCACTGCCAAGTGTCTGCTGCCAGTTACTACTGATTGAACTGGTGGCATCTTAAAGAAGCCTGTCACTGCGACTCCAGAAACTCAGGTGCCTAATGGGAAACCTCTCTGCAAGGAAAGCAGATAATTCTATTAAGGACACATTGTCATTTCTGTATCTCTACTCTGAAGTTTAATAGAATACTTAGAACACTGGGAGAGATCTGTTGTCAGAGACTGACGAGCTCTTCCCTCAGAAAGACTTAAAGAACATATCACCTCTGAAAATCAGCCTGTTTATATTTGTTTCCTTAACGTTGGGCTTACGGGTCTAAATTTAAGTATTGCTTATTGATAGTTCACATAGCAATCTCTATTCTTGGCTCTTTTTGTAGGACAGGTATGCCCTCACCTCTAGTGACAATCTTCACTGGACTAGCGTCAGTACTGACTTCTTCCTGGCTGCATGGGCAATTCCAGACTACTAATTTTGGATCAGATCTTGCCATTGAGCCAATGGCTATATCCATATTAATAAACTCAATAGAGCCAGAGAAAGTCTGAGTTTGAACCTGCCTGATTCCTGTGATCATACACACTGCTTGATCATCAGCATGCTCACTGGAAGGTTTTTGACCTATGCCAGCTGGCATTTTCCTAGGTCATGGCCAGACATGAAATAAGGACACTGCTTCCAGGAGGCAATATGGACAAGGTTCCCCTTCTTTGGAGAATGGAAGAAAAGAACATTTCCTATGCCACTTTTGTCTCTGTGTTTGCACCTCCTTCCCCCCTCCACCTTTATTTGCTAGTGTAGGTGTAGTTTTCATCCAGAAAAGTGTAGTTTTTCTGCACATCTCTCCATCCTACATTGTCCAACAATGATAACAGAAGAATAAGTAATTTTCTGCTAGAATGAACAGGGGAGGAAATAATTTGCTATTCAAGCTATCAGCCCTCTCTGGAGGAAGAGTGTAGTGGAGTCATGCTTTAGGCCTCCTCCTGAGGTAAAACACAACACGCTGGGTCTACACAAACCTTGCATTACAACTATCTGTCTTCCTTCTTTGTGGGGTTTTTGGTTTGGGGTTTGATTGGTTGGGGTTTTTTGGTTTGTTTGGGGTTTTTTTTGTTTCATTTTGTTTTGTTTTTCTTAAGATTAAATAATGTTGTCAAATTTGTGCAACATGAAGTTATGAAAGTCAAATATTTGGATACAAGCTGGGAAGTTTCTTAATTATTGTGCATATGTTATACTCATGTGACAATTTTTGTTGCAAATCCATTCCATTTATATCATATTTTAATTAAATTTTCCTTTTAAAGGTATTAAACAAAATATCTGTACATGTCTACTCTTGGGATTAGTGACTTTTATTACCTTAAGCATATCATAGAGGCAATCTGTGAGAAAATTCAATGTTTGGATTCTTTTTATTCCCTTTGCGATCCTGGTTTTGATAATCATTATTAAAGTACTGCTCAGCTTAATGGCTTTGTAGTAAAAAATAACAATGTACTGGAGAGAAAAAGAGATTTATTGGAACCACAATACAAATAAAAAGATTAATGCCAAGTTCGGTGTTTTTCCAAAAGCTATGTCTATTCTATACTAGTAAATAAAATGGGCCAGAGACTGTTCTCTGTCCCTGAGGACAAATGATACAATACAACCCACATTTATACAGCTAAACTCTCTTAATTCTCAAAACAAGGTAACTACATCCAAATTGCGTATTGGGAGAAATCCTTAGAACATGCAATCCCCAAATCATGCTCCAGGGCTGTTTAGGATGGTGTTAGCTGGTTTACATCCGAAAGTCTGTCAGGAACTGTGCTAATAGTGTGGATGCTTTTGTGTTCTCTCACAGAGTCTGTTACGTGTTAGTACAGTCACAGTCTTATTTCTACAGAAAACTGATCTCTCAGTGCAGTCAGTGAACAAGGGCTGTGGTAACTGCCCATGGCACTTGTTAAGTTCTAGCTCACTGCTAGGACTTTTAACTCATTTCAGAATATTCTTGAATCCTTGATGGATTCAAACACTGATATTAAAAAACAAAACAAAACAAAACAAAACAAAACAAAACAAAACAAAAAACAAACTTCCTTAGTTGACAACATCTCTTTGGGAAAACAAGTGAATTCATGTCATAGCTGAAAGATGTTGTCCTCCAAATATTGCTAACAACAATGGATAAAGAGAAATTTAAATCCACAGAGCTCTATTCTTACTAGAAACACCTTTCTTTTTAATATTCTTAACACTCTTAAGGGACTCTGTGAAATTTAATTCAGGCTTCTAAATGCAGTTTGGCATTTGTTGCACTTTAACCCTTAAGCAAGAAAAGAGGCAATAAAAGAGGCAAATTAATCTACTTGGAGCTCTTGCTGAGGCAAATGGTCCCGAGACAGGTTTGCTGAGAGCTAGCTAAGGTGCTTCTGTACCATGGTGAACTACGCAGTGCATATGCACCCTGTGCAAGACATAAATCACTCCTTGCTCACCTATCACTTCAGGAAAGAACAACTTTCCCTTTGGTAATATCAGCACTCATGTTGTCTTGCAGGCTGAGCTGTGGTACACTGAAGCATCAAATTATGAAGGTCAGGCAAAGCCCTGTCACTCACGTCATGCAGGCGAGGAGGATGCCAGACTCTGAGAGCTGCGCAATGTGAGCCCTGTTAGAGAGGACAAGGCAGTCTGGAGGGAAGACCATTGCCTGAAATTGAGGAAATCCTTGAGCAAACGCTGAGTGTTCAGCATGTTTGCACCTGACTGTATGAAATGGAACCTCAGCCATTTCCCGGACTGGGGTCTGAATGTGCAAAGAGTAAGAAAAATCTGAGAAAGAGAGATAAAGGCACCAGGGTAATAGAAAGAAGACAATTATGCCAGCTTTTATTTTAAAACACTAAGCTATAAATGTGAACAAGAGCAAAGTGGAAAAGCAATTCAAAACACTGGAGGAGGCAGGCAGCCAAAACATTTGTCTGAAAATATAGCTTCCTTCCACTCACCAGCTAGAATGGTTTGTGTTTGTAGCTTGCTCAGAATTTTGTCTTGAACATGATTTCTCTTTTGCGGTCAAAAGCAGCCAAGGCCTAATAGATTATAGTACTTTGATTGTTTGTTTTCTGTTAAAAAATATATAAGTTTAATTTTTTTAGAAATAAGGACAGATAAATTTGTCTCTATGGTAAACTGAATGGTTTGAGTAACTTTCTTTCTCTTTTTTCTTTTTTTTTTCAGAAAGATTAAACTTACGATCCTACAATGGCGAAAAGGAACAGTGTGCCCATCTCTGGTCAGTAGGTTTTTTTATTTAAGCTGGCTAAGGGTCTATTCAAATGTTTTCCAGAGAGCTATGTCAGTACAAAATCTTCAGAGTCTTTCCCCAGCTCTGGACTGACAGTTAGCTGTTATGGAAGGAATGACAGCCACAAAGCCTGCAGCTAGCAAAGACTCTGCTGGCTTTGATGCTGTGATACAACCCTGCTTGATGCCTCTTACAGCTCTTGCTAGGGTAAGTTGAGCAGTTCCAGCTTCCTCAGTGCAGGAAAAGTAATTTTATCCACAAAAGTTCTTCATAGCTGGATATGGACTCTTGTCTGAAGGACACAACAAAAAGTATTTAGTCTTTGGCCCCACATTGAAACAAGTGAAATTCCAAATGTATACATACAAAAAAGGAGCAGAATGATCACAGAGGCAGGACAGTTTCCACCCTTCAAGATTTTTCAAACTTGACAGGACAACACTCTCCTCATTCTCTTAATAATTCAGTGTCTCCATAATTTTGATAATTCATCCAGGTATAGTAATAGCTAAATAAAATAAACTTAATTAAACATTTTAGCTGTTCCAGAATCTATTTAATGTTGTCTGTAGAAAGACACACACATCAACACCGTTTTTAAAGTTATATATATATATTAAAAGGTAAATTACACCCCAAATGTTGGAAAAGTATCCCAAACCTCAGAGAGATCCAGTAGCTTTGATATCACACACTAAGAATTTATTTTTCAGCTTGAAATCCCAAGTTTCGGGTTTCAGTAGACTCAAAATTCAAAGGAAGATTAAGGAAAATTACAATGTTTTCTCTTCTTCTTAGTCAAAGCCATTAATCCCACAGAAGCTTTCATGAAGACTATGGTATAACAGCAGCTGCACTGAAAAAATTATTTTATGAAATCAATGAAAATGCAAAAGCAGGGGAACATAAAAGACAAGGCTTCTGTTTTAACAAATTTGTAGTATGACTGTTAAGATAAAAGAGAACCACACACAGGCAGAGCACAGGCAGAGTGGGTACCACTGTGTATTTCCAGCTTCATAGGCAATTGCACTTCATTTAAATGAGCTTTTCATCCTCCCACAAGCAGCATGGGGAAACTCAAGTTTAAAGGTGGCTTTGACGGGCAGTGAAAATTTCTCAGAGTGAAAAATGAAAAGGGCAGCAGGGACTAGTGCAGGCACTGATTCATCATGTAAATGAGAGGATCTAACAGGTCCATAGAGGTCCCTGGTATTGCAAAAGCACTGGCCTCACACAACAGCATGGTCGGGAGTTTCCAGACAGGTGGCAAATTTTGGCTAAGTTTTGTGAAGGAATCCAGTCCCTAATCACCACGATCTTGATACTTTCTGTGAGCAGAAAATTATCTTTTCTGGTGCCACATTAACATTTAATCTATTTCTGAAATGGGGTTGGCCAAAAAGCACTGCATTTTTTTTTAATAAATGGACATACCTGCCTTGAAAATTAACTGACTTCATTTTAAACCACAAATTCATTGTGTAATTTGACAGCTGACAGTTCAAGATTGTTTTAGAAAAGGTGATGAAAAATATATAATCTACAACAACAATGAATGAAAACATCATGAAGCAAGTGCAATGAACCAGCTTAAAGCACTTCAAAACCAGATATTCACAAAAGGAAAGTTATGCTGTCAGTCTGGTGGGATTTCAAAGGTATTGTGTCTTTTGCATTGCTTCCAAGGAACCAAACTATTAATTTGGACATGTACTGTCATCAACTGGATAAATTAAATGCTGTCATCAAACAGAAGCATCCGGAATTGCTGAATCACAAAAGTGTTGTGTTTCTCCATAACACTAGACCACATGTAAGTTTGGTCACTCGTCAAAAACTGTTGCAAACAGCTCATGCAAAGGAGAGTGGATGCATTTGGGATTTAATTAAATGTTTTAGGTAAGTAGGTAAGTACATGTATATTTTTCATCATTGCACAGTCACTATTTGTAGCAACCCAAAATGCAGTTCTAGACTTCTATTATAACAATTTTGTGTGTAGCATTAATAACCTGCCAGTTTATCCTGTTAAAATTCTGGCCCTTATTAATGTTTACCATTATAAATTAATTTCATACAAATTTTCCCTGCTCATTGTTAAATTTAATAGATGACAAACATAATTCTTTCATTCTTCTCTCATTTCTACAGAGCAAGTCAGCTTTCTCTGTGGTTCATAGCAAGTCAGCATGGAAAGGCACTATCATCGGTCATCAAGATGTGCTTCCTCATCAGCTACATGGGTATTGCTGTTGTTTGCTTTACAGTTATCCTTTAAAATTTCACCTGGTCAGATTGATCTGTCCTGTTCTATCCTCTTAAATTTCATCCTCATTTGACTTCTCATGGAAATGAGAAATATTTACACTGCTAAAGAATATTAGTATTTTACCTTTAAACATAAACTTTAAGCTCAGCAGATGCCACCATTTGTAACCAAGCACATTCACAGAAGATATGTTTCTTGCTCAGATGCTTTGGGAGGTGTTATAAGCTGGGAATTCTATACTGACATCTTTTCCAGTGAATCCTCTGGTTCTGGCAGTGTCAAGCTGTTCCGCTGAGCATTCCTGGTCTCCTTCAATTCCTTTAGTGTGAATTGAAAATACATTTTTTTTAAGTGTAAAAAAATAATAGCATTTTGGCTATGCAATTGAAATCATTTTTTATTATTATTTAGTATTTTATTTTGATTTTCTCTTTTTTAAAAAAGAATGACAGTTTCTCATATTCAGAACAAATATTGTAGTTCAGGTGAAGCAAAATATTATTTTTTAAGTATTTGTTTCATATAAAGTATTTTCAGCTGTCTTATTTTAAATTAAACATTGTTAGTATTAACTTTGGTTCTTTTTCCTTAACTGAAAAAAGAAGCTGGCAGCATAGCTTTAATCTTAACAGGATCTTTAGTAATGAGGGCAGCTGCTCACTAGAAAAGTGGCTTTCATTTATTCACTCATTTCATCTTGGACACCTAATGTGATTGACAAATGTGTCTATTCAGGTTTTTCACTTGTTCTGACATCCTAGTGCTGGCAGAACTTCATTGAATTACTTGAGAAAATCAGACTCTGTTGCCACAAATCAACAGGTGCAAACTCACGAATGTTGTTCACACCAAGCACTGTGGAAATAATCTTAAAAGAATAATTATGCTAGAAGTGATGATGGATCTTTCTAATAGAAAGCCAGCAGCCAAGTCATGGATAGTTTTCAGTGACTTGCTGAGATCTGAGTGACTGCCCAAAGCCAGTGATGGAGCATTAAAATGCTGCTGCAATGCCTCTGATACTCAGACATGAATTTATCATTTCATTTCCTCACTGGCTGAGCTGATTAGGTGCCTTAACTCTCAGGCTCTGCAGCACTAGCTACTAGGGCTTAGAAATAGGAGTGGATCTGGAAGAACTGATGATGAAGACCTAACATTGCCATTATACTTGTTATGAGGGTTTATTTCAACCTCTTTTCCTTAAATTGTATTTTGGTGCTATCAAGTAAAAGCTGCAGTGCATTAGATACACTCCTGGCATACACCTCCTCGCTAAGCTTCAACTGAAAGGAAACCAGGCTGTAAACTTTGAGTGGGCTCTTCAATGAGAGCCAAAGCATGGGGGGGTGAAGAAGAACGGGAAATTTACACTACTCTAAAACACTAGTGTAGATGTACCCTTATCCAGGGAGACCAAGCTCTCCTTTATGTCATATACTTGCAACATTTTCATGTCTAAAGTTGTCTCAGGAGTGTTGAGGATCTGCAGACCTACCAGCTTCAGTTCTGACCTTAGCAGACTGTCAGTGCCCACTACTCCATTTTAAGCACACTCAGTCCTCTTATTTCAGCATCTAAGTTAAGAACTACGGTTGCTTCTCAAGTAAATTAAGGAAGATAATTGCATCCAGAATGTAAATCAAAATACCTAAGCAGACAATGGTTAAGCTGTTAATGTAAGGGTAGTTGGATGTTCCTCTGGGGACATATACTTTTATCCTTGACTACTGGTGCATAAATTAGTACTTCAGGGCAGGTTTTTTTAGATAGCCAGAGTCATCCAGTCCTTCCTCCTTGACTGCTGCCAATAGTCCTGAAGACACTATCTGCTATCCAGTTGGACATGATGATCTCAGAGGTCTTTTCCAACCAAGTGGTTCTGTGACAATTGAATGCTAGTCCATGAAGTGCAAGAGAATAAGGTGACATATTAGTTCTGGGTATCTGACTGTAAAACTCTAATGACAGTATTCAAGTTCTATTTTCACCATGATTTCTTCTTCCAAAGCAAGTTCAACCTATCAGTCATGCCTTTTTCTTTACCCAGGACCTTCAGGGGCCCCTTTACTCCCTACAGGATTATATTTCACAGGCCATCTGCTGAAAATCAAGGAAAAACCTTATGCTTCCTCTGTCCTAGCCTTCTACTTGCAGGATAATATAGCCACAGGTCACAGTTGAAAACTCTTGCAAAAATCCTCCCTGTTTTCTGATGCTTTTCAGCTCATTCAAGCTGTTGCTGACTTTTATGACCCAGAACTCTTTCCGCTGATACTTTACTATGCATTTCTGGGCAGTAGCTGTATTCTAAAACACAAGTAGGTGACTACACAAGCAGCTGAAGTGATACTCCTTTTGACTTTTGTGTTACAGGTTTTTCTCCTAGAGATTGTACTCTCCCAGCATGAAAAGTCATGAGTCTGACAGAACATTTACAGTAGCCTTATGGAAAGTACATAGCTACCAGTGAAGGACCTATTACTCAACATTAATAAGAGAGTCTTTTTTTGTTGGTTTTTTTCCACACCTGATCTAGAAATGATTCATGTCTCCTGCTCATTGATCTCCTACATTGTATTTCTGCTTGCCCTGATTTTCATGGGAAGTCTCTCATCTGCTCACCAGACAGACCTGACAGCAGGAAATTTCTCTCCTTACTGCAGTGGGAGCACTTAGACAAAGTCTATGAGCTTGAAAAACATAGCCATTGCAAATTATGTTATCAGTGATAGGGAATGCCAGAGATGATAAAAGCATTTAAACCCGAAGAGAGGATGAAAGAGTGGGAGTCCATGTTTATATAGTGGCATTACTTTTGTTAGGAAGTAGATGAAGGAGGGAAAAAGAAACAAGACTTTAACCAGAGCACCAGAGCAGTTGCCATGCCTTGCTGAGGATAAGATTGAACCATTCATCTGGACCTGTCAAAGACACAGATACAATGTGATGCATATGGTCATCTGCAGGAAAAGTTCCTAACAAAATCTGAAGGTTTTTGCTGATTTCTGAAAGAAATGAGAAAGATTCACTGTTTTGAATAGCAGAGAACTTCCTATATCATCTGGCTATGGTCCAGCAAAGCATGGAAACAAATTGTAAATGCAGCCATGGAAGAAGTCAATATACCGTTGTAAAGCCCCAAGTCAGGTGTCTGTCTTGCTGTTTTCTTGAATTAAGTCTAGTGTGCTCTGCTTTTTACAAGATCAAGCCAAAAGATGGATGAACAAAGCAGAATATGATATTTGAAAATACTGGTATCAATGTTAAGATTTTGTGAAGCATATGTATATCTTATGTAAACAATATAAAAAGGACTGTCGTTAAGCTAAGCAGTTTACATCAAGCATAGTAGGCATCTTCTTATTTAGTTTGTTATCAAATAAATTATTTCATTTTAAATCATAATGTTTAAGTAATTATTTATTCTAATTACTTTAGGCAATGAAATATATTTATACCTTTTAACAGCAATTTCTCAATTAGCATATTTTCATTAATCAAAAAAATGAATAATTTATAAGCACAGTAACAGATGAATTATGCTGAGAGGTTTTGTCTGTGAAGAACAGTTTACCCATTTTTCCTATATAAAGTACTGGGCACCAGCCCAAGAGCTTTGTTGTCTGCACTATGGAAAGCAAAGGGCTACAATATTCTTTAGTTGGCTCCTTTGCTTTGGATCTGTTAACACAACGGCTTCTGCTGCATCCAGATTCCTCCAGCTATGACTGATGGAGGCCTGGTGCAGGTTAGAAAAGCCTCAAGGCTGCTCTAAATTGTAAACAGCATATGGTCTCAAGAGTAACCTATTCCATAGGGAAATGTCTCATTTGTAAGGAACCAATGCTCCATAAATGAAACTATGGATGGTCGCTTCCCTCTTTGTCCTAACTGAGCATCCTGCACAATGATGGTTGATTCAGAACTAGGCCAGGCAGCAATATCCAAATTCTGACTGTCACTCACTCTGACACGTAGTTTTGTTGCACTTATCACTTTGAAAATATGCATACAGTAACTTACGTTACTGTGGTGTTGGAGCATGTCCAAAGAGCAACAAAGCTGGTGAAAGGTGTAGAGCACAAGTCTTATGAGGAGCAGCTGAGGGAACTGAGGTTGTTTAGCCTTGAGAAAAGGAGGCTCAGATGAGACCTTCTCACTCCCTACAACTACCTGAAAGGAGGTTGTAGCAAAGTGGGGGTTGTTCTTTTTTCCTAAGTAACAAGAGATAGGACAAGAAGAAATGTTCTCAAGTTGCTCCAGGTGAGGTTTGGAAGTGTTTGAAAGACCTGTGGATGTGGAACTTAGGGACATGGTTTATTGATGGACTTCACAGTGTTGGATTAAAGGTTGGACTCAAATATCTTATGAGTCTTTTCCAACCTAAATGATTCCATGATTATGATAGAGAATTTACAGTCCTGAAAAATGTTCTTCCATTTCTCCATGTGGGTTTTATGGGGAAAAGGTCAAATTAGACAGAACCGGATACTTCATTTTCTATATATTTAAGTGTGTTGGAGTAAACAGTGGGACTTTGTGGACTTAAGTACATGATAAAGAGAAAATATCTGAAATGTATTCTTTTGGAATTCTGCAGAGCAGAAATTTTATTTTGTTTTTCACAGACTGACTTGTGATAAGTTTAGATACTTGTGGAAAGTTCAGGAAAAAACTGCAATAAATTATTAACTGACTGCATAAAACAGATCTTCCTTTTAGTTTTCAGGAGTTTCTAGTGAAACAAAGAACAGGTGGTTTAATAAAAAGAACAACTGTGGGTGGTAGCATGCCCTGGTATGGAGCATGATGCACAGCTCTCTGCAGAGTAGTTACCTACATTACCTACCACATATCCATGCTGCACTGGAGTTAATTCAGGGATTTCTACACCATGCTCTGCTACATACCATAAACCTCTTCTTGAAGTCTAAAAAAAATTGTTAAGCACTGTTTAGATCAAAGAGATGATAGGATTCGACCCCATAAATACACACACTCTACTGGATATAATACATTATTCTTAAAACTGTTTTCTGTGCATCTTAGTTGTAAATCATACTCCATATCAATTAAATGGATACTACATGTGCTTGACATGATAGTTCCATAGGAGTGAACAAGACTGTTAGGAACACACAGCAGGATCTGTTAGAACTGATGCCAGACAGAATTCAATGCAGATTTATGCCATCTGAGAATCCAGCCTATAAACCTTTATGAAATAAAAAGTAAAGAACATTTAAAACACAAAGATCCAAATTCTGATCTCAATTATGCTATTGATAATGTTGCACAATGTCATTGGTCTTGATTTCTCTGTTGTATAGTTTTAAATAAACAGGTCAAGTCATTCACTCATAGTAACTCCAGATTTACGCTTGCATTTTTGGGTTTTGGGTTTTTTTTTGATTGGGAGTAAGATAAAATAAAATGTTAATCTAAATTTACAAGGATCAAACTGAGATACTCTGATTCAAGAGTGCATCATAAAGACCATCAATGACTATTCTTTTCCCAAATAAATTGTAGATGGAGTCTTTTATACACTGACATTGTCATCCAGTCAGTGCAGCTGCTTGCTCATGCAAGAGAAACATTGCTGCTGTTAGAAGATCAGCAAGACTCTTTCGTAAGAAATGCTGTGCATCAGAAAATAAATGTTGTAGTTGATAAAGCTTTATCAAGTCCAGGAATGTCATTAAATAAACTTACAGAATTTCTTGATTACTGCAGTTACATCCAAGGTGACAAAAATGTTCTGAGTCATTTAAATCAGAGGCTTTTCTTGGCATGGACTCAGCATTGTAGGCAGATCCTCTGAAGTTTTTTAGTGTCATTTGTCAGCTGGTCAGTGTAAAGTGTTACAAGAAAAAGGTGGGAAGAGTAAAAGTACTTGCTCTTCCACATTCTAGACACCTAACCAACTCTTGAAGTCCAAAAGCAGATACACAGGGCAAGAGGGACACACCATGTTTTTCCTTCAACTGTAGTTCAAGGCTTGCTAAGAGACAAAATGGACTGTGATTGTTTTCAATGGAAATTAGCTTCCAGAGGAAGAAAGAAGGTGCAAAGATCTTCTCCTTCTCCTTCCCAGCCAGTGGAATACATAGACAACAAAGTCAAATGTGGTCCAGAAATTACCGAAGCCAAAAGTTTAATGTTCTCAAGTGAAGAGCCTGGGCTGCCTCCGTCACAAGAAAAAATAATTTATGTAACATACGGACAATACAAATTTGGCAGAGTTCTTCAAAATCACATCTGTTCACCATTTATTATGTTTGGTGACAGAGAGAACAGGCTGTAAAGCAGTATATGATAAAACAGTGAAATCATGGCAAGTTGGTTGACTAAGGTTGCATGATAATTACATTGCAGGTTTACAATTCTCCTTTTCTTTTACATCTGTATAATCAGGGATTAGAAAATAAGGAAATGGTAGGGGGAAATTAAAAAAACTTCACTATAAATATGGATTAACAACCAAATTATTAATTCATTTTCAAAAAATTATTTCATGGTTTTTCTTTCTAATTACATGGCTAGTTCTAGCGTACATCTCTCAACACAACACACAAATTCTTGTATTTCTAAAGTGAGATAGTCACTCTTGGCATTTCTGATTATTGTACATTGTAGGAGTATGTCTAGCTGAGAACTAAAACCATTGAGATAGCTGTAACACAGAGCTCCTCAATATAACTTCTACTAAACTCAAATATTTCTGTTTTCAAATGCACATAGTAGATTTTGAAATGTGAAAATAATTACTTGCACTCATTTAAACATGAAACCACAGTCCTCTGTCCACAGAGAGAGGTATCCTCTTTTTCTGAGCCACTGACCACTTGTGCTAAGGGACAGTCCTGTCCAGGCTGGTGTATAACATACGTGGCATTGCCAGGTCACTGTTGGAGCTCACCAGTTAGTGAATCCAGCTTCAATGGTTGTGAGGCTTATCCTTTAAGTTAGAGCTCACCACACTCCAGTGGGAGTGGGATTTATCCTTTGAAGGTAACTAGTGGAAAAAAGGGGGAGGAGGGGTTGGGGAGAATGATTTTCTATTTATTCTGGTCATAAGAGAGACAAGTCAAACCAGGTTGACTTCCAGGACAGAGCACAGAAATCTGGCACCACATTTTTAAAAGCATAAGGGAAGGAAGATCGGTCTAGTACACAGTAAGCTGGTTTTCCCTCCCTTCTTCAAATGCCTGGACTTCCAGTGTCCCTAACTAGCCTATATGGGACAGAAACACTCACAAAATACACTAGCTGTATTTTTGCCTTAAAACAGCTGCATTTCACTGATGGAGAAAATGATTGCTCCTAACACATCCAGTACCTTTTCTGGATCAAAGGTGCTGTAAGCCATAAAAGCAATCATCTATCGTTATTTTCAGGTCTCTTTCAATCTGTCATGACTTTTACAACCCAAAAGTTCCTTGTTTTGAAAGAGGACCCCTCCAAACATGCTCCTTTTTGATGAGCACTGAAAAGTATAAAGCACATAAACATGTTCAAAGCTTTTCAGCTTTTTCACTCGAGCCAAGAAGACATTCTCACTCAGATAACAGGTGCAAGTTAGATCAGGCATTATAACAAGTAAAGGGTTAATTGTGTTCCTCATCCTTATTTAATGTGAACCAAGCCTTGGCATTGTAAAAAGGGAATGTGGGAGGGAAGGGAGTTACTCCTCTGAAGTGTAGGAAGAACATAGAGAAGGGAAATTCTCTCAGAGATAAAAGACCGGGGCCTAGAGCAGCACATAGAGAAAACAACAGGGAAAGAAGGAAGCAGGTGGTGGGTTTTAGGTTTCAATTGAAGTGCAGGACAATTCAGTGACCTGCGAGAATGTTTTACCACTTTCCATGAGCCTGAGAATTTTTGCAGTTCATGTTTACTACTCTTACACCTTATTGGCATGCATGGCAATCTCTGAATTGTGAGGCCCTTCAGCTTTCAGAATATTTTATGATGGGTTTTAAGGTAAGGGAACACTTGTTTATATATTGCTTGTAGTCTCTAGTCAGCTTGTGTGGTTTCTGGAGCAAGTAAAGTGAATGATATTAAACATGTAGAAAATCAAAATAAAAATGGAACTTTTTAAACAGCTTACCTGAAAATTTTTCATATACTCTATACTGCATCATTAGTCAGTTCTACATTCAAAATGCTTGAAGCTCTGTGTTGTAGAGGATCCAGAAAGATCTACAAAAGTTTTGTATCTGCAAAGAAAAGTATGTGTTTGTGTGTTTGTATGTTTATGTATGTGTGTGTACAGCTCAGGTTTCCAGCCCTAGAATTACTCTCGTCTTAATATTTGACCACTGACTACTGTACTTATTTCTTGTCCTTAAGTTTTCATCATACTTATCTCTAGTTCCCTCCTCTGAACTTCCTGGCAGAAGGAAAGGGGCAGTGAATCATGACATTGATACTGGCAAGAAATTTGCCCCAAGACCCTATCAGTGTAATAGAAATAACTCTAAAATCCAATAGATTTTTGAAAGCAAATACCAAGGCTGTGAAATACAGTTTCAGGAGTTTTCATGGACAACTGACAGTGAAAGTGAATGTAATGGCCTTAGTTGGAAGAATTTATCAGATTTTTGCTGTTACTCTAGAGCACATAGTATTTTGAGATATATGTGTTTGTTCTTACACTACAACTAATTTTTTAAAAGATAGTCATAACAAGCATCCACACTATAAAGGAATAATTTTACATGGGACTTAGCATGAAAGCTCACTGATTGCAGAAGTAACTTTAGTGTGCAAATCTTCAGCAGCTTATAATTTAGGTAGCAACAAAGAGCAACCCAGGTTTTTTTTAAAAAATTATCTCCAGGTTGTTCCACATGAAATGGCTTCAGCATATTGTAGATAACTTTATTTTCTTACATAAAGTATATTGCAAATGTGAACCTTGAAAAAATAAGTGAGAAGTAAATTGCTATATCTAATCTTTGTGGTTTTTTTGTGGTTTTGTTTTTTTTTTAAAATTCTGTATTACTGACTCAAGCTATTTCATTTTTTCTCCAGGAACTATCACTAAAATGTCACTATACTCAATCTCTGCTCCCTTTATTATTGTTTTTAAAATATTCTTTAACAATAAGACTTTGTATCTGAACTGATTTTCTTATTATTATTTTAAAAGTCCCTTGCCTTTGGTAGAACATTAGTGAAAGTATATGCTTTTACTAATCCCTTAGATATGTTGGTTTAAACTCATTCATGTATTTGTAATCAGGAAATAAAGAAGGAAAATACTTCATGAACAACTTTTTGCTGTTTTTTAATGTTTGGTTGGTTGGTTTTTGCTTATTTTGCAACATTCCCTGGGGAATCATCAAGGTCAATTGGTTTCACACAATTTCAAAGAGGCTGTTGCAGCTGTCACAGTTACCAGGGAGAGTTCTTCCTAAAAATTGTGGATGGGGCATTATCCTGAAGTATGTTAATAGTTATCTCTGGTGACAATGTTCTCTGTGCTCTGTGCTCCTGTGGCTCTTGTCTACCATTTTTCTGGAACATGTGAACTGTCTGAAAGATGGTGCCATTGGTCATGGGTCCAGCACTCAGGTAGAACTTAATGCAATAAGTCTACTACTTGGTTATTGATTAATCTTAAAATTGAGTAACTTTTAAACGTCCTGCATTTTTTAACCATTTTTTTGAAAGCTTTGTTCTGATACTTGAAAATATTTTATTTTTAAGCAATGAATAAAATAACCAACTAACCCACTAAGTACAAATACACCAAGAAACTAGTGCATCAAAATACTATTTTTCAGTTAGGCAAAAAATAAAGTATTTTCAAAGCATGTTGAATATTTTTTCATGTTATCTTTTAAATATTTTTTGTCTGTTTCAAAATGAAAACTTTCAATATATGAAAATTTCATGCCATCACTATTTTTCCAGTAAATTTTCTGAATTATTTTATTTCCATTCCATGAGGATGACTAATGTTCAAGTTATACCAGTATGCAACCGATGTAAATCCATAAAAATAAGGGTTTCCAGTAGCATTTTCCTATTTCAGTATAACTGAGGGCACAACTTCTGTCATTTATGAACTATTTTCTTTAGGATGATAAGCATTATTTTTTCTCTGACAGTAGGGGGTTCAAGTGAGATTTCTGGAAGGAATTACTGAGATATGTTTGCCCTGCTCTGAATGTTCCTGACTCATATTCTTGGGGGAGGAAGGGGAACCCAGCAACTTTCCTGTTATCAATATATTCTTTATACATTTTAACTCCTTTGTGCTATGTAAGGCTGGCCTAGACAGGTATATATACTGCAAATTATTCTTTGTTTGAGGTTTTTTTTAAGGAAAAGCAAATATATCATTATTTTCAAAACCAATGCAGCAAGAGAGTAATGAGAGCAAATACAGAGATCACACAGGAGGTGAAATTCATTATTTTATATTTAAACATTGAATTTGCTCTGTAATTTAAAAACTTTAAAATTCGTTAGTCAGCAACCTGTCTTCTGACTATTTGTATCCATGACTTTTCCTTAGGTTCTGTAAACAGAAGTATATTAATTTCTATATGCTTCTTTTAAAATGTTCAGACTCATTAGGAATTCACGATGGTGTCATGTTGTAACAGGTTGTACTACATCACACCTCTGCCTGCTTTGATGTAACCTAAAGTAAGACACTGTACTATATACTTCTCATAGTTATGTTAATTCAGTGTGATCAGATCTGAGAAGATCTACTGTATCAAAACCCTATCCAATGTAATATGTTTTACTCTTTTGAGTTCTTCTGAAAAACAAATCATTCGACAACTAGCAGAACTTAAGGTATTTTGCCAGGTGTTTGTTTACCATGTGTCTACTCAGGTCTCTGACCTCATGGCTTTTTCCTCAGTGGTGACTCTAATCTGGATATCTTTCCTCTGTATGGTATCTACTTTTAGGAACTATAATTCTGAGCTTTTTACTTTTCTATCAGAGTTTGTTGAAATTAGTCAAGAGGTTTAAAGCAAAGGATAAATGGTAGCAATGGAACAAGGGGAAATGGTTTTTAAACTGGAAA
This sequence comes from Mesitornis unicolor, assembly GCF_000695765.1. Classification (NCBI taxonomy): domain Eukaryota; kingdom Metazoa; phylum Chordata; class Aves; order Mesitornithiformes; family Mesitornithidae; genus Mesitornis; species Mesitornis unicolor. The sequence goes on from NW_010195623.1 coordinate 50,176, forward strand.
AAGGGTAGATTTAGGCTAGATACTAGGAAAAAAATCTTTACTGTAAGGGTGATGAGACACTGGAACAGGTTGCCCAGGGAAGTTGTGGATGCTCCTTCCTTGGAAGTGTTCAAGGTCAGGTTGGACAGGGCTTTGGTCAACCTAGTCTGGTGGCAGGTGTCCCTGCCCATGGCAGGGGGGGTCAGACTGGATGAACTTTAAGGTCCTTTCCAACCTAAACCATTCTATGATTCATTATATGACAAATTAAGAGGCTGACTTGGAGAGGTATAATCACATATGCCACTTTAGTAAAAGCCAGGTAGAAATTTTTAAAATTTTGTTCAGAAAGAGCTTTCAGCTCATTTTAAATTGAAGTAGTGAAGACACTCATAACAGGTCCAAATGAGGCAGAAATTGAGATGACATCAGAGTTAATTCCTGATTTAAATTTGCAAGCATCTTAGATTCAGTCTTTACCAGTCTTTACCTTTTCTTTGCCTTTTATTACAAAACATTCAAAGGAATTGTTTCTTCCATCATTGAATATATCACAAAATGTTTATTGTAAGATAAGAGACAAATGGTATTTCCAAAGAGGATGGTGAAATGTAATGTAGCATTAAAAAGACCTGCCAAGAACAGACAGCTGTCACCCTCAAATAAGCAAAAAGATTAATATATAGTATTGAAATTGTGACTGGTGCTTCATTTCATTGCTGGTGTATGAGGTTCATTATAAGAGAACGATCTGAAGTTACAATGCAGAAATTTCCATAGGAAACTTAGTTCTTGTGTGGGCTGCTTCCAAAACCATCTTCCAAAGCAGTGGAGATGGGGCTAATGAATAGTAACAAAAGGAGGAAATGCTGTTTGACAGTAGTTGTTGGTCTAGCTTTATGTTCTGGAGAGTCAGACTGGAAAGCAGAAAAGGGGATTTCATGCACCATAATATGCCAGGGTGTTTTCATCCAAGTTAAAGTTTATTCAAATAAATAGAAATCTTCTGTTAAATTTAAGGGCATGATGGTGATGCGGTTTTCACATTCAGCATTTTGGCTCTGACTCAACTCAGTTTTACATTGTTTGAAGTTGTAACTTGTTCTGTTAAAGAATATGTTTTTTTGTGTCATGGGTGAAGTATCTTCTGTGTTCATGAGGTGGGGATAAATGTCAGAAGGGCAAAGGTTCCTCAGCACTAGCAAGATGAGTGTGCACATTTGGTTATGCATTGTCACCACAGAAGTATATTGACAACGCAAAAGCATTATGTCAAGTACCTTTGAATTTTCTTAACCACTGAATTGTGATTTGCTGTGGGAATGTTGTTCTTTTTTCTCCTGCCTTTGGTGCTTTCAAAGGGTAAAATTTATTATGGCAAGAGGGCACAGAGAAAAATATTTTAAAAGTGCATAAACCACAGAGGTGAGTTGAGGTGGAATGAGCTAACGGAGTCTTTCCAGCACAGCTGGGAAGAGCTGCAAGAGAGCACCATGCCTGTGAGCTGCTGGGAGGACACTGTACTGACGCAAATCCTGCAGCTCCCATACTCGAAGCAGTTTGCAGAGTGGCTATGGCTGCTCTCTGAGCACTGTGACCCCCACCTCTTGAATAGCAAATTCAATTCACTGTTACTGTGTTTATGCCTGTGAGCAAGTTGGATTCCCACTTCACAGGCACAAGTACAGCTAAAGGGAATTCAGTTTTTCATTTGTATGAATACTGGTGGGAGCCCGAGGTATTCACTTCACTCTGGTGAAAGCCTGGAAGCTGTTCAAAAACTGGAGAAAAGTAAAAGACAGAGTCTGTCTCATTTGGATTCCTCTTCAAGGAAACAGGAGCTACAAGAAGATTAGAACTGTGATGATAAGGTAGGAGCAGACATTCACTCTTGAGGACAGTGATGGAACAATAATTATAGCATATGTTGGTATCCCATAGACAACAGAAGACTTGTACCAGTAACTGTAACTTGATAGATCCAGATGAATATGCCAGTATTGCTCAACTTTATGTTCTTATACAATGGGAACAAAGGAGAAAAATAGAGATACCTCTTCTCACATACATGCAAAAGACTGAAAAAGTGAGATGCAATTCAAGAAAGGCAGAATTATTATAGCTGGGATTTTTTAGTGTAACAAATAGAAGAAAATTGATAATTAGTGTTGGATAGAGAGTAGAACAAGAAGCTTTTGTGAAGATATCACCTTTTGGTTAGCTGGGGAGGAGGGAACTGGGTGAAACAGAGGAGAAGAGGCTGAGAGGCATCCCAAATATATCAACTCAAGTGTTGCCTGTAATTTAAAAGCCTAGAACTAATGAACTGGAGAAAAAGGTTGTAAACCAAGAAGAAAGAGTCTGGAGAATGAAAGCTACACTAGTTATCATGCAAAACCATCTTTAAAATACAAACATACACACCAGTGGTTTTTAGGCTTCTGCTGATAATTCCTACTTCTGGTTGTGATCCTCACTTGTAAAGCTGAATTAGAGCCTTATTTTCAGAACTTCTGATAGAGTCGTGCTTACATATGCCTGATGCAAATCATCAAGCATACACAAGTGTTTCAGCTTGCAGTTTGTCATGTCTGTTCTGAGATTTCAGAAGATGTTATTTATTTATTTAATCAAAAGCAGATTTTATCTAACACTGGTATAAAGCTTGTAAGTATGCATAAACTTTTTCTCTTCTTTCTGTAAAGTAATACAGCTTTCCCTGGGAAACTCTAGAAAGCTGTTCCTGCAGAAGCCAGTGGTCTTGATTAGCAAAAATATAATTTACAATGTTTGATAGCAAAAGCAGCATGCAAGAAGCATTGCCGCTAGCAGCTCTATTTAGAATTTCACCGTTTATTTAAATGAAACTGAGATTCCACTCTTTCTCCTTAAAAAATGTCACTAACTGTACCAAAGAGGAGGTAATACAAAGATTTCAAAAAACTAAAAATTATTACTTTGATTTTCTCAATACACTTTGCTAGAACCCTTTCATTTACTGTCTTTTTTTAATCATTTTGGCATTTTCATCAATGTGGGCCATTGTGACACAGCTCAAGATTTGTCTTGGGTGTGAAAGAGAATAGCGAAAGTGAGACTTCATGTTGCAGGGAATTAATACTTTCCCTGTGTTCTTCCTGCCAGTTGGCCTACAGCTCTGGCATTAAACAGTTCAACAGTGAATAATGAGAGAGATCAGGAAGCATTGAGTTTGAATCAAATCACCATAGAGAATATTACAGGATGACAGATTATTTTTAAAATATCTATTTCCCTTGGTTTCTAAACACATTATTCCATGAGCATATGGAACCTATACAGGACAGCAAATTATAATACAGTTTTCTCTAAATGAAAGACATTGAGTTCTTTGTTATTCTAACACAATGAATAAATAAGGAAATGAACAGAATCTGCTGAAAATATTATATATCTTCACTGCAGTGTTTGAAATTGTATGAAAGCATTTTAGGTCTATCCCTGCTTCTGATTCTTCATTTGCTCATAGAGTTCCTGCTATCAAAGGCAGCTAGGGTGACTGAGGCACTGATTAGTGCACAATTGTTGCGAAAATGGGGAGAAATAAATCCGGTCTTGTGAGGCCGGCACCGAATATGCGACAGATGCAAATTGGGAAACAAACAGTAACCGTTTATTTACAGCAACATTTACAGGTTCTTTTGGATTGCCGGTGATAAATTAACAGGTACAGTAAAGGTTTTATAACTAATATAATACCAACAACAAAGCAATATGGAACACAGAAACACCAACACAACAACCAACAACTTGCCCACAGTGAGCCTGGCTGCCTGGCAAACAAACAAGCCCGTTTGTACAGAAATACAGTGAAGCAAAACCAATACACTCAGGGTATCTGAGCCTGAGGAGAAAATATAGAATACACTCAGGGTACATGAGCCCGAGGAAAAAATATAGAATACACTCAGGGTATATGGGCCTGAAGAAAAAAATATCACTCAGCGTTAGCTGAGGTAAATAATCTTACCCACGAGGTGACCCAAGTGGTGGGGATGGAGAGGGAGCGAATTCATTAATCCTTTCCATTCATCGGTGTAGTTCTGAGTTCATCCTGTCCCCATGTAAGTTACCTTGGCCAGCATTCCGACCAAGGGGGAAGGTTCTCATCACTCCATGGCTGGAGAAGTAGCTCCCCCCGTTCTAGTATGAATCTTAGGGGTTTTTATTCCCTGATGTACATGACAGCAGGCAGGAGGATGCCTGAGTGGACTCAAATTTCTGCATTACATCACCAGGGCATACATGTGGGTGGGGATGACTATAGACAATCTTATCGTTTATGTTAATGCAACAAAGTCCGTTGGTAGAGGTAATGGCTCCTTTGCTTGGGGCGGAAAGAAATGGGGGACTGGGACCATGGGGCCTCTGCCTCATTTCACACTCCTCCAGGCATCCAGATAACACCAGATATGGATCTAGTGATGGTTGCCAGCTCGCCCAGTGCTTACCACCTCCCCAGTGCTTGGTTTCATGCTTCCAGGCATTGCAGCTATCTGGCCTGAACTTTGTGACTTTTTCTCTCTCTCTCTACAACGATTAGTAAATTCCCAGAGTTTGGAAACTTATAGTGGAAACTTAATAGTTTGAACGCCTGAGTTCTATCTTTGGATGATCTTAGAAAATTTAATTTATTTCTACTGATTTTTGCACTGCCTTCTCCCTCTTGTTGATGTTTGTAACTGTGCACAACACTTGCTCAAGACTCCCACTGCACTCTCCAAAAGTGAGACACACTCCTCACTGAAGTCAAGGGAAAAAACTGCCAACAGATTTGAGTAACGGCAGGATTTCCCATGCAACCTTCGTCTACACATGGCATAATGGTAAATGGCAATAAAAAGAAGGCTGATACCTGTGGTTCCTGTAGCTTTTGTAGATTGAATTGTTCTGTGGCTTAGTGCACAGGTAAGACCTATTAATTAAAGAAATAAAATATATTGGTATGACAAAAAAACCATATCAAGTAATGTACTTGATGGTTAGGGAGACACTGCAACAACTTTGTTGCAGATAACTGCAGCTGGAAATAGCCTATGTGCATCCTGCATACTCTCTCAGTGTATACTACTAAACAAAACAGCATTAGGTCCAGTTCTCTTGCCCAAAAGCTAGTTGTTATTGTCTTGTTTTGTTGATATTGTGCAGCTATCCTGAACAAGTTAAATTCTACATTGCTTGTTTGGGGTGGCTCAACAGCATGTCTGAATATCGCTTGGGACTGTGTTGATACTGCAGATACTGCATTTTACTGCTTAGTTCCAAGCTGGACTAAGATGACATGCAGCAAATGTATATCCTTTGAGAGGTTTTTGTACCTTTTTCACATAAGAGTACAGACCTATAGAAAATAATGAACACACAGACATTTCTTTATCACAGTATCCTCTCAGCACTCACAGGAGTTATGGCCAAAGAAAGTAGCCTTTCAAGATTCCCTGACTTCTCTTTCCTATAAAAGTTTTTCTTCCACTGAATCATGTTCTTTCACTCCCTCCCTTTGCCACAGATTACTTCTCTATGATTTTGGTTGGCCCCGCATTTACAAGAGATTATTTTACTATGAAAACATACATTAAGCTTCCTGTCTCCCTTTTAAAGCTTACTGACCTGCTCTTTGAGACTCTCAACATTATATGTGTTTTCATTCTTTTGCTCACCCTTAGGGGATTTTCCATGGTCAACCTTTTCTTTGTCCTCAGAAATTTGGAATTACTGGTTCTCCTAATCTAGTCTGAGGTACTTCTATCAAAATGAGATGTTAGGAAACTAAATATTACACTTTTCTTCTAGATGCTGGATAGAGCAATGACAGTTACTGACTTGTTCCATGGTGAAGTAACTTCATAATCAAAACCAAAAATTTATGCATTCTGTTACTTCCTGTAAAAGGAAGACTCTGTCTCTCATTACATTTGATATATTCATGATATTCCCAAATAATCAGTTTATTGCTTAGTGGGTGAAAAATGAGGCTTGGTGTTATAGGATGAAAGGATAAGCTTTTTCCGGGGAAAAAAGTCTGAATGTAATATTTATTAGATGCTTAAGAATAGTTTAGAATATATCCAGAACTCTCCAAGTATCCATAAAGAAGTGACCACTGCAGTCACTGAAGCTTAGAAAGCAATTCAGATGAGCCAATACAGTAAGGGAAACAGCTCCATCCTGGCCAAAGCTCCAATAGCAACTTGTGTTCATTAAAGGGAACACTGCTAAATCATTAAAAGGGAATTCTACAATTAAATCCCAGCAAAATTAGGACAACAATATAAATATAAGTAATCAAATATTTGAATGTGGAGAAAAATTCCATCACTTCTTTGACTGTCACCAGGTGATTTAATTTCTTTGAACTTAATTCTGATTAAATGAAGGGGACCAAATTAACATATATTTATTGTTTCTGCTTGTTCTAGAGTTAATACAGATTTCTATTTTATTGTGGACATGCCTGGATTGATGTTTGCTAAATTTTTTGAGATCTTCCCAGGAAAGCAACCAAAGCAATATTAGTACTGCTGTTCCAGAGAAGCTGATGAAGCAAGGCTTTTTGTCTGTTGTTTTCCTACTCTGCCAGCTCTCTCAGGCACACCACCATCTCATTTAGCTTCTCTCACCTTTTTGGTTTAACATGTATGAAGTAAAGATAATGAATCAGTTCTGCCCTCATGTTGACCTGCTTGGCTTTCAAGGGCCAGTGGTATCACATTTTTCCCATTCAAGGGAGCAAAGGACTTGATAAAAACCATCTGATGCTTTGTTACTTGAGGATTAATCAGCTGAGAAGCCCCTTAAGTAAGACAGCATGGAAGTGGGGACCAATACAAATGTAAGGTAGAGCAGAATGTGACATATTATGTAGAAGAAAAGGAAAGAATACAGTGTAGGATCAGCTTTACCTATCCCTTTCTTATATTTACAACTTGCTCCTTCCACTAAGAATTTGGTTTTAATTATTTGTGTAGTGAGAGAAATGCCTTTTATTTACCAATAGGAAATGTCATAATTCTCTAATGCTGTGGTTAATACGTGAGCAGCAGTTTAGCTCTGGAAAGATGTCAGAAAAACTGGGGTGAAAAAAACATTTTGAGATCCATCAGAATCTTTCAGTCCAATCATTCCTGTCCTTGTTTTTGCTTTGGTTCAATTTTTGGTCATCAAATTGGAAACTGTCAGGACAGCAATTAATGTTGTGCCTCCAAATCTTTATGCATGATGAAAGGAAATCATTCATCTGAATTGGCAACCCTGGGGGGGAAGTGGGAATAAAAACCAGAGAGAATCCAAATTCTCTTAAACTGCTATAGCAAATACTGTTGGATCAATTAGTGTGATTGGCGTGAATGTGCAATGGACCCTTCTGGCAAAATGCCGCTCTCAACGTGGGTATGAGCTGCAGCTCTGAAGTGCAGCACTGCTCTTGGAAAACAGGACTTGAAGTGTCTGGTGTATCAGCATGGAATAGCTGTCACGGGACAGAAGTCTAACTCTTTAATTGAAGATGGGGGTTTTTCTTGTTTTTCTCTTTACATCTTTCACCACTTCGTTAACTGACTACAGTCGTTGTTGCTTTCCTACCAGTGCCATTAATATTTGCTGAACATTTAACATGTCTTCAGCATGGACAGCATTTTACTTGCAGAACAATGTTTGTATAATGTATACCACTGCATCTAGTTAAATGTTTGGAAATAGTTATTGTCTCTTTAAGGGTACACTATAACAGTGGGTTGAAATGTCTGGGTTTGTCTCTCAACACTGGACCACAATTCATTTCACTTCCCCTGCCTGGAGTTTCAGTCATTCTGCTTCCATGCCGCTCTCACACATTCTCAGCAATGTCCTTGCTTTCACCTACATGGTTTCCATTAAAGTCGGTAGTAGAGCTGAGAGAAATAAGTCATTCAAACCTATTTTGCTATGGAAACTGCTTCTTTGAATAAATAGTATTTTTTGCATAAAATCACATTGATATGATCACTATTAAAAATAGAAGAAAACTATTTTGAAAATAGCATATCATTTTAACACTTTAATAATAATAGATTTTGAGTTTTAGACACAATTTAAAAAGATATTAAAGAAGGCATCAGTAAGCAACTTTTATAATTCAGAAAAATAAAATATTTAAATCTTAGGGAACTATTGCTATTTTGTCTGCGTGAAATTTGCTTTTTTAATTTTTTGCCTGAAGTTTGCTATTTTATCTTGAATAAATGCTAGATATATATTACAATAATTTTCTAAGATAGAAGTTTCATTTTCTGTACTGCATGATATTAATTATCTAGGTGATTGGTATTCCCTGCAATTTCACCTCAATACCAGAACGGCATGGGGTTTTTTTGAACTGTGATATCTCTAATTTTGAAATACATATTATTCCATTAGGTGGTTTCTACAGAAAGTAAAAGTTTCATATTCTCATAAAAACTCCTTTAGCATATGCAGAAAGTCACCTCAGTAATTTACTTCTTTTTTCTTAAGTTCTCTTTGTTTATCTAGTCTTAATTTTTTGCCATATCTTTGTATCAATGTTCTATATACATACTCACATATAATAACTTTTAAGTAGCCTAAAATGGAAACTATTTAACGTTTAAAAAAAACAAACAAAAAAGGCGCAAAATAGTACTCATCTAATCATTGGCTTTACATGTTGGGTTTTGTACAAATTCTTCCAGCTTTCTCCTCAGACATCCCTAGTAAACTTGATTCAATCAATTTTTTATGATTAGGTTGCTCCTTCTTATCTGCTGTTTTGGGAGGTTTTTTTGGATGACAGGTGTAAATACTTTCATTTTGCTTAAAGAAAAGAATATTGTTAAACTCTTTCTAATAAGGCAATGAACTCCAGAACTGACTGTTCTCAGCTATCTCATTTCAGGCACTGGACATACCTGGGTGCTGGTTCAAGCTCTAGACTACTCAGGATAGGCTTTTGTATAGGCCAGAAATATGAGAACGCTTTGAGATCCAGCTTCAACCTGTGTCAAGATTTTAAAAGTTAAAGAATAGATTTACATCTTCAGGGTTTCAAATCTCAATTCAAGTGTTTGCATCTTGAGATATGCATAATATTAGCATTAAAACTATTTTTGAGTGATCATTAGTTCTACTGTACATTTTACAAAGTAAGAATCAAATTCATTTATTATTATTGTCATTCTAAATTCATATTACAGTGATGCACAGATCTCCCAGTCACTCTGAGGTAAGTTGCAGTCAAATATATACTGTTTTTTCATACATTGTTAATTGTTACTGTATCATCAAATAGTTCTCAGCACCAATTCTCCTCCTTAGTCTATTATTAATAATTTGGTTTCTTATAAACATGCAGAAATATTAACACAAATATAAATAATTATTATTATAATGACCATTGTGTGCCTTGGATTCTGGCATTTTGTTTATCAATTTATGTTTTAAAAATTTGTATGTGAAAGAATTTTATTAAACCTTCATGTATCATGATAATAGATTATTTTTTTCTATCAGTTTATACTCAAGGGTTTTTTTTAGTTTTGGTTTTGGTTTTGGTTTGTTTTTGGCGGGGGGAGGGGATGTATTTTTAATTTCTGAACGACGCAAATGATTTAGGTAGTTTTCTGCTTGTGACACACAGTGGATTTTCTTTTCCTGGATTTAGACAAGTTGGTTTTACTCTTGAAGCTATTTAACTGGATAAACAATGCACAAATGATGCCCAACACACAAGAATGTGAAGCATGCAGGCTTGTCTAGTAGCCATCTCTGGAATAACATATGTCCTAAAGGTCAGTTTGCCATCACTGGGGAAATGGTGACATGTCTGAGGCACTGCTGCTGACATTGCATGAGGTTAATGAATGACAGTGCCAAAATGCCAGCACTTACCTTGTCACCGCCAAAGAACTGACAAGTGACGAAAGGGGTTTCAGTGAAGGTCATGAGTATCTAGGATTTCTGTTCCTTTGAGCACTGATGTAATTTCGGATTTGCCACAAAGAAACCACAAGATAAATATGGTCTATAACCCAGCGGTCTTCTCACAGAATTATTAAATTACTGGGGCACAGTTAGTATTAAACCTGTAATATTAAGACATATTGTATGGCACACAAGTTTACACACTAAAACTGTTCTATGTCCTAAGTTATATTTCTTTCTTGACCAACAGTATCTATAAAAAGGGAAGAAAGCCCTCCAAAAAGCATTAGAATATTATTTTTGAAAGAACACAGAAGATTTTTTTTCTCTTGAGAAGGACATAATTTGTATCACCCATACGAAGGGAGGATGGGTACTGGTTAACAAAGGTTTGACTGTGTATCCACTGACAACAGAGGATGGAATGAATGTACCTCTCGTGCTGATATTAATCTGAGCAAAATATTTCAGTCTTTTTTGCTTTCATTAATCAGGCAAAAATGCTGTCAACAGAGGTCACAGAATTTGGTTTCCGGGGTTAAAATAGACACTTTGTAATGAACCTCATTTTTTAAAGCCCTCATCTTTCTTACTGTGTGACAAAGGTAAATCACATTCCTAGAATGTGTCAAACTTTATTTAAATATATCTCAGAAAAATCAGTGAAATTATTTGCTCTATATTAATTTTATCATGTGTATGAGTCCTTGCAATATTACAAATTTATTTTACTCATTTGATGGAAAGGAAAGTTTATTCATATTTAAAAACATTAATTATGAGAATGTTTTGGACACGAATAACTATATGAACTTGAAACTGAAAGGCAGATAGAAGAATAAATATAGTATTAAGCAAGTCAGCAAGAGAAATCTTTCTGTCTGAGCTTTGAAAGTAATGTATGTGAAGGGTCTATAAAATGGAGAAAGGTGGGGTCTTTTTCCTCTCAGATAACAGAAGTTGCAGACAACGGAAGTGTCCACCCAAAAACAGTAATGTGGAATGAGGAGATTAAGAAAAGCCACTGTCAGCTGCATAACAGAAATAGGCAGAGAGAAAGGTAAAACGGGTTAAGCAGAGAAGAGCTAGTCCATGCCAAGCTCTGAAGTGGGGAGAACAGCTTTGTATCTTCCAGGGGGCCCCAAATGAACGCTGAACATCGTGACACTGTGATCTCTGAGTTTTCTGAAAGTGAAGCACTCTGCTTCAGGAGTAGGATGTACATTTATTGACTACAGTGCTAACACTCCGAAACACTGGACTTTCTCTTGCCTGGACTTGAGGTCCTCCAGTAGACCTACAGTTAGGGAACATGGTGCAACTGCTACTGAAGCCCCGAATATCCATTCTGCATTATGGTGGAATCTGCATCCTGAATTCCTTCTAAAAAGTGGTTAGGAGAGAATGGCACAATATTTTGTATATTTTTCAGAATGGCCTGCTCATAACAGCATTTCTACATGAGTTAGGAATCCCTCCTTCCCATACCCAAGATTTTATGTCTGTCTTTAAATGTTAAACAGCCAAGAAGTTTCTTGATCAAAGACTTCAATTTAAGATAGTCAGTCTACTTTTGGAGGGCTGCCCCCACCATTGACTGACAAAGCCAAGCTGTCATAGAAACATGGAATAATGCAACCTGGGAGAGACCTCTGGATGTCATCTGCTCCAAATACAGCAAATTTTAGTCATGTTGCTCAGGACTTTTTCACCCAGGTTTTTAATACCATTGATGACAGAGATTTCACAACCTTTCTTGTCAACCTGTTCCAGTATTTGGCTTAATTGTTCTGAAGGGTTTTTCCCCTAATATTTAATTCCTTTTTTTTGTGGCTTGCCTCCATTGCCCCTTCTTCTATCAACGGACACCTCTGAGAGGAGTCTGGCTCCATCTTCTCTAAACACAGCCCTCTCTTAATCTGTGCAGACATTGGCATCCACACAGCATTTGTGCTGCACTTTCCTAGGCATCTCAGTGCTGGATAGTCCTGCAAAGACACCAGTATGACTCCATTTTGTCCTTGCAGGCCACCAATATTCATTTTGAATTCCCATAATCTCTAAATCCTTTTGTAGTGTCAGAGAATACCAGAACAAGTCACTTAAGATTACTGCAAATGCAGAGATGTAGGTTGAGGCTGCTAGATGAGAAACAATATACTGCATCCCACAAGCAAGATGGGGAAATTGGGAATACTTTCATAAACCTGGTGACTTTAGGCTTCCCCAGTAAGTGCTAACTGAGCTAGTCCAGAACATAGCTAAACGACTCGCTCAAAGATAACTAATGCAGACAAGTATCAACCATGATCTCAACTATGTCCTCTGAGCCACTCCTGGAAAGGGTAGGGATTCAGCCATAATACCACAGTAGAATATTTGGAATATAAGACACAGGAATGTAAGAAATGGTCCAGCTATTAAAAATGAATGTTTTGGACAGCTGCTTATTGTACCGAATGCCAAGCAGCAGTTCTGTCTTTGCTTTCCAGTCAATCAGATTACTACATTTACAATATGCTGTCAGACTCTCAGGGCCACCCTTGGAGAAAGCTAGAACATGGCTTCAGAAGATAATTTATTTCTTATGTCTCATATGTAGGAAAAGTGATACATATCTTCAAATGTGACTACCCTTAATTTCAAAATCTTACCCATTAATTTGCAATAATGAGGTGTAATGAATATTTATAGAAGATTTTATCTATACCTATTAATTTACCATGAAATGCCACTGATATCTCTGCATTTTGAGCTAGTAATACAAGGCAGAACTAAATAGAAAACTGATAAAACTTCTGTCTGCCATGTGAGACTTGAATATTGTGTTTAAAGTATAATATATTCTGTATAAATGGGAATTCAATGTGTAGTTCACTGACTGCATCATTGAGAACTAAGTGGATATAATTTTACCACTAGTATGAGGTCATCATTTTTCCCTTTTTATTTTAGACATAAGATAAAACCCCATGTTTTTCTGTACTTAGAAACTGACTGTCCTCACTTCCAACTGTTATTGTGAGACTTGAGAAATCCTTCATTTGGATTAAAGATCAAAGGAAAATCTGTGATTATAACTCATATGGTTTTCACCATATGGTCTTTGATAAAAGGTTTCAATCAGTCACCAATCATTATATATTCAGCTGCATGAGACTCTTTAGTTTGACACTCTTCTCCCCTTTTTAATTGCAACTTTAAATATTATTACTTTTGTTACATAGTTTCTATAAAGAGGAGTGGTTGATTGAAAAGTTTCAATTTAATTGTGTTTTGAAAAATAAAAATTGCATCAAAGCCTGCAGTGTGCTGAATGTATCTAATGCATTTGTTCAAAATGTTAAAACGGGAGTAGATGTATTCAGGAGAAGAAGGTTGAGAGCAAAGAACAAATGCATTCATAAAATTTTATTTACCTTTTTTTTTCCAAGATAGACTTTGCATGGAATCACTAGTAAATAGAGATGTAAAAGTAACTTCTGGTCTTCAAAACTCACCAGCTTTTTATATTCTGTAACTGTGCTTTTCACATAAGGGAGTCATTCTAGCTATACCACTTAAGCTCACCAGACTTTGTATGGTATAAAGTTATTGAGTTTTGACACATTTACAACACAATTCTGTGTCAAAAAATGGTGTCTAACATGGTTCATTCTTGCATGTAAAAGTTAAATTAAATAATGGTCAATTGCTGTAAATCTAATTTATGTTTTTTGTCTGTAATTACAAAAATACATATACTGCAACAGAAATGTCCAAATATAATGCTGACACTATCCTGCTTTTGCTATACTATAAAGCTCAGCTTTAACCAGGGCTTCTTTGCTCTATTTTGTTAATTCTCTGCCTTATTAATTCTTTACTCTGTTTAATGTTTATCAGTGCTATCAGAAGAATTTGTGTTCTATTAGACAGGATTCAGAAAAGGGAGTATTCATGGGAGAGCACATCTTTCTCTTGGGAGCTCTGCTTACAGATGGCAGAGAGAAGGACCTGAAAAGGGTCTCCTGGAGGTTTTTAAGGAGAGGGTTGTTCATTGGCTTTTTTTTTCACACAGTTTGCAAAAAGAAAACTAGCCTAGAAGTCAGTTTTTCTGCATGGGCAGCTATAGTCTGTCAGAATTTTGAAAAACATGCTGTATGTCTCTCAGAAGGTAACTGAAATGTGAAAGTAAATGACAGTCAGATATAAGCACAGCTACTATTGGAGCATAAACAAATATACTTTTCTATCAAAAATACCTGTATTGAAGTCTTGAGTTGAGCTCAGCTTCTCAAACCCTTAAGAAACTTTTCTGAATATTGGTATGAAATCTAAATGACTTCTCATATGGGCTATATTTATGCTGCTTTATTAACTGCCCAAAAGCTTTCACAAAAGTTATTTCACACAAAATATTAGGAGCAAGTCTACACCCATCTTCACCTGCAGACTTAGGTAATGATATATTCAAAATGAGAACTTCACTATTCATCCCTTGTCTTTTGTTTATCCTTTTTCTTACAAGTTTTGTTTGTCAGACCAGAAAACAGAAGAAAATGTCTAATGATCAAGATTACCAATTATATAACCAAGTGGTAAGCAGTTCACCCATAAACAGTCTATAAGCTGAACACAGAGAAAGTCAGCAAATGCCTGGATACCATGACTCATTTTTGTTAAAATCAAGATTTTTATTATCCCTTTTTTTCCTTTCTACAATGTTCTGTAATGCTGAAATCTTGACTATCCTATAATAAATCCTGACTTTTGCTATCTCTTCCTGCCCCACTTTAGTTTTCTTATACTTGTGCAACTCATAGACATCATTATTCCTTGCTATTTTCCTGAAAGAAAACCAATTTAAAACAGCTCCACCTCGGTTTGGGGGTAAAGATATTCAAGGTTATGTCTCATTATACAGAAAGGTAGCAGCAGATGCCCTTACTTCTCAGGGCTACACCAGTTGTTTGATTAGAGGTACATGGCTGACACTGTGATGAACTGGAACTAGGCAAGGACTTTGGCTAAGACCCTGATTTATTTCTAACTCTGGTGCCCAAAATGATGCACACTGGCATGCTCAAACAGCAATATTGATTTCAAAAGCAGACACGAATAATTTCAAACTGAGAAGATTTAGGGTTTTTTTTGGCCATCATTTAGTGGTATCTTGTATATTCTTATGCAAAATAATGCAGAGATTGGCAAAGATTAAAGGGAGGATGAGGACATGAACACTAGATGAAGACAGTGAACAGACCCTTGAAAAGTGACGGGGAAAAGCAGAAAGCTCCATGGCTGAAAAGGGGTTTTGGATTCACAAACAAATGTTCATTAAATTTTGCTGCACCCAGGAAATAAAGGCTCTTGCATTCTTGAATGTGAACAGTAGTGCATTCGAGCTAGTCCTCTCCATGATCAATTTATCCTCCTAATGACACTAAATTTAACTACTCAGTACAAAACATCATGATGATATTGTTATGAAACAGGCTGAATTTGCTCACTTCTCAATGAAGCAGCCCCCTCCCCCCCATAAAAAAATAATTTAAAAAAAAAAAAGGAAAAGGAAAAGTAAAAGAAAAGCCTGTGCTGAGATGAAGCACAAGTACTAAATGAAATAGCATCTCTGTAAATAATACTTTAACAAATGCTGCTGCTAGGGAAAACCATAGTGACAGAGCTGTAAGAGAGTGATGTGCTTGGACCTAGCCTTCGAAACTGAATATCTTGAGCAATGCACTTCTCCAGCAATTTCATGCATTTTCTCAGCTAATCTGACATCACCAATATCAAGCTTGTCATATTGATTTTAAAGGGGAGTTAAAAAAATGGGAAGGTAGCTTGCCTTTGTCAATCCTGAACACGGTTGCCAGGCAACTTGTTGACCTGACTTGGGATGGATTGTTACAGTGACCTGACTAAATATCTCCAAATCACCTGAGAATCTGTAAAGAAAATACAGCAAAGTTGAATTATTTCTGTGAAGTATTAAGTTTTCCATTTGCCTCTGTAAAGAATAAAATATTGAAAAGGTTTTTGTTATAAAAGGCAATGAATATTCTTTGTACCAATTAAAAATGGATAATTATATAAAAGAGGAAGAATAATCTATTTGGCATTGAAAACTCTTTTAATTTACATTGTTTCCATTTAGAGTGCTAAAATTAAAATATATAATTAATTGTATATAACTTTCTTGTTACCAATATGGACTGTTTCTTAGATACACTTTTCCGTAGGTCTGAGTAGGACAGATGTGTGTAGATTAAACTAAGATGTTCTAAAGAAAATGTTTGAAATGATTATTTATTTGACAAATTTTTATCTTCATTTTGCTCTAAGTAATGCTTTGCATTTTCAGACTGAGATCTTAAACTTAGTAACACTGGGTATACAAAACATTGCTAATATTTTCTTTCTACAGTCAAAGCCTGATTTCAATTGCTTTTTAACTTTTAAAAATACTAACCATTTTGGTGAAATATCAGCTGAAATAATTCAACCATTGTTTCATAGATCAATCATATCAACAGTGTTTAAATTTCTGTTTGGACCAACAAGGGCAAGCAAAAGGAAGACACGCAGCCTTATTTCTAACAATGTCTTGTTCTGAAGCACTCGAGGTTTTCATAGTTTTCAGTTAATTGAGTCATAAGAAGGCAAAGCTGAAGCTGTATTACAGTCTGGAGGTTATTGTGCTCTCTGTAGAAATGAAGCATCTGAGAGAGAGATGTCTCTCACCAAGAGGCATACAAAACAGTTGGAAATATATTTCTATAAAAAGAGTTTTTGAATCATTTGAAGCTGAAGAGTATACTACTATGCAATTCCATTAACTTATAGAGGCCTTGGTAGGATTACAGTTGCTATGTGAAAGCACTTTGAGGAAAGCACAGTGGAGGATGCAAAATTTACCAGTCCTACACTCAGTTAGAAATTGCCATATAAGAGCATTCCAGACTGAAGCTTTCTGTGAGTAGCTTTGCCATTGTGGGCTTTCGATAGTGAGAGGATAATGAAAAAAGGTCTGCTACAGCAACACATATGAAGCTTGGATTGATAATTCATTAAACGACACAAAATCAGTATGGAACTGCACCCCCTAAGGCAAAAAACCAGACTTTGTAATTAGGTTAAAGTACCGTAATGGATTGTGTCACTTTGCAGTAATGTGTATCTTAGATGTTGGCAGGCATTGGAAAAATATGCTTGAACATAGCAGGTGATTCTTCACTAGGAAATACCGGTGCATAATGTTCTATGAACTTATATTTGAGACATTAGTCTTAGAAGTAACACAACTTCTATTAACGGAAAATAATAGGAGTAGGAGGGTGTGCAAAGTTGGTGCCACTAGATCTCTACGAGATTTAGTGTTTCTGATTTCATATCAGATTGCTACCGAGCAGTTCAGATTAAGATGAATATGAAGCAAACCAATCTAAAGTGAAGATAAGGTTTAATGCAATGATCATAAAGATGACAAAGAACTGTTTAGGGTAGGCCACAGTGGACTGTACTGAGAAGGAGTTATCAGAAAATAGAGGTGTTCTACAGAGAAAGAGTATCGGGCCAATGCTTTTTAATATTGCAGTTAGTGTCGAATTTAATGATCCAGAAAAGGGTCTACCCACTGGTTGGAGGAGTCATCATGACCAAAATGATGGCCTGCTCTCTGTGTTTGGTGCAATCTGATGGACCTCCCAAAAAAGTAGCACTTGACAATCTTGTGAGCTGGCGCAATGGAAATGTGATAAAATGTTATAGAAGAAAAATGAGAAGTCAAAACTTTGCAGACCAAGTACAAGAAAAGCTTCAATTTCTAATAATGAGAGAAAGGAAGGTAAAAGAAAACAACAAAAAAAGCCAATAAAAGTAGTCCTAGAATTACAAGAAATTTCATAAAATTAACAAGTCCAAAATTTTTAGTAAACTTTCAAAGAGAGTGGTGGCAATCTAAACTGTTTCAAGATGAAACTTGCTAAGTCTATACAAAGGATTATATGACACACTATAGGTTATTTGGTTTTCAGAATAAAAGCTTGAAAATGAGACTTTCTAATATTCTTGAAATGGGGTTGAAAGGAATGTAATCAACACATCTTTAGTCAAATATTTATAATGAAAATATATTTTAATCATATATTTACATTGAAATGGCAAGATACTTTAGGTCACATGTAAGAAAGTGAAGAAAAGTAAGGAAAATAACATTTTTTCCTTTTCTCCATAGCTTGGTTTCCCTCCTCAAGTGTTGTGGGGATTAGCCAAAAGACCTTATTCTGGGTGGAATATTCTGAAGCACCTCATCATACTGAGAAGCTCACATTTAGCCGGTGTTTCCTTCCAGTAGTCAGCACTGAAGTGATTGACAGATGCTGGAACAGAAAGCTCTTTTCCCCAGGTCAGAGTCTTAGGAACAACCTTTTTCCTTGGTACCATAGGCTGTAATTCATGTATTCAGTCATATCTGCTGTTCTTGAGTGGCATACTGTGAGATTTTTGGGCTTCTGTCCTTCAATACGTAAGTTTGTAAACATAGTGAATACTGTTCGTCTATTGTGGCATGTGAGGGCAGAAAATAAAAGTTTATTGTACAGTGACCTGTATAACAACAAAAATCTAAACTACATGGGTCAGATGGCTTTTCATTTGGTCATATATTTTAAGGCACTTCATGTGCATTACTGGATGGTCATGAGTTGATATGGGGTTATTATCAAGGTGGGTTGTCATTCCTTAAGAAATTCAAAATCTATGTATGTCATAGACAGTTTCCTAGATTAGTTATTCCTTGGTCTATTAAAAGCCTGAAAGGCTTTTAGTGTTACCTGGACCTGGAGATTTTTGTTTTCCAATTTTATCCATGTTAAGGAGTAGAAAACATAAAGGTCAAACAAATAATTTCAGGTTCTTTCTGGAAAATATTTCTTTTCATCATTCCTGTGGAGTGTTCAATAGCAATCTGGCATTTGTTTAACAAGAAAACATCCTTTCTTTTCACAGGTCTTTTTTTGGAAATTAACAGTCTACAAAAGATAATGAGCTCAATGAATCTCATTAACACAAGTTACAGCTGACTGACAAGTAAGTACATGGCTGTCATGTAATTTAATCATGGTGTTATAATTCAATTAACTATTGATTTTTGCCACCAATACTCTATTCTAACTGTTCCAGAAAAACATTCAATATGTGTAAATTTTTATGATTAATACAAATTATATCAGTGCTAGACATTATTGAACTCAGCCATTATAGAAATGCATGCATTTTATGTTTAATAAATATGGTGCTCATTTTCCTATATTACTAGCTATGAGCTATACTGAAGTTTCTTCTAGTTGATCAAATTAATTATAATTGGAAATAAAGTGGTGACTATTTGCTGTTTATTTAACATCTATGTAGATCTGATGCTTTATCATTTGGCACTTGTATAGTCCTTTGTACCTATGCAAAATGAATATAAAACAGTCATGAAGCCTTATTTTCCAGACTGTTGATTTACCCCTTTGGACTAGCATAGATGACTGCTCAAATGACAAAGTGTGTTGCTCTCAGGCATGAAGAGAGAGTCACGAGTCCAATTACAAATGCTAGACTGAATTGCCAGATGCACTACTACTTCAACGAGTCTCAGGCCACCCTAACACTTCCTTTACACCAGGGGTTTACAAAGAGGAAGATGAGAGAGAATTTCTCCAATTTTCTTGGCTATGGCTTTATTAATATTTCATCGATGGTAGTAGTCAAGCAGTCAGGCTGGTGGAGCCATTGACACTTTGCTTCCCCCAGATGTCCATAGGTGTTATAACAGGGAGAAGCACAAAAAGTTAGAAGCAGCTATGTGTAATTTTTTTTTTGCAGGAATGGAGATAGACAGTATAATAGATTTGACTCAGTCTGAGGAGGGCAGAAGCAACAGCTAGGACACTACATAGTACCTGCACCCTGGTCCAACATTTTAAAAAGAAAGAGTAGCTGTTACTTCATTATAATTCTTGATCTCATGTTAGCAATGACATATCTTCAAAAATATCTACTACAATGACCACTTTAAGGCTCTCATCAACAGCATTTCTCTACTGAGTTTCCCAAGTAAGGTTAGGCAGGAGTGATGAGTTGAGAAGCGCAGTCACAAAAAGTCACAAACCTTTTGATTATTGTCACTTGATTGTATGAACCTGCTTTATTTAAAGCAGAAAAGCGTGGTGTGCAGATAGGTCTTCAAGAACCATGTCATTTTGGAGTTGTGTGCCAGAAGGTCAATTTTGGATTTAAGTGCTTAATTTCTACTTTCTGGCTGTGGTCTTGATAGTTCTGCATCAGTGAGTACGGTTCCCAGAGCTCTCTTACAGCAGTCTTCCAGACTATGGATGTTTAAATCTTCTTTGTACTGTGCCAGGGGCCAAACACTTTAGACCCAGTGTTTTTGTTGTAAAATGATACTTTCCTAAAAGCTGCTACCAATGTCTTTCTTGACTTGTTTGGGTTTCAGCTCATGCTGCATTAAAATTTACCATGTATATATTTTTCTTTAGTATGTATTTTTCTAGCAGTATGAATGTCCACCATACACTGTTACCCGAACCTGATTACACCAGAAGCTTCAAAATCTCCACGTCTTTTACCTGACAGATCTGTTAATCGACTTAAATGACTGTAGTTTGTCAGTTTGCCTATACTCCAGTTATACTAACAGCCTGAAAGGACCAGCAAATAATGTAGGTAATTCAAGGCAAAAACCTTTTATAACTATCACACATAATTTACACATACAGAATAGTATATTAAAATGACTTAGTAAAAAGAAAAGCCATTGCAGAGAATTACTTTTTAATGTCATTGTTTACCTCATTTCTTTTTCCAATATGGCCCAAGCCCAGGCAATTTGTTTTGTCACTGGCACTGCCAGAAGACACAGACGGCAAGTTAAATTTAATAAGCAGTCTGCCTACTTTTGGGAAAGTAATACATTATCTCACTCTCATAAATACGTACCTATCACCAGCTCCTGTGCATAACCATTTTAACATGTATGGCATCTTGGCTGAAGAACTCTTCTCATATGTCGTCTTAACAGATAAGCAGTTTAACTCAGTTTTGTTCTTTTCTGAATTCTCTTCTAAGGTATTTATCTCTATAACAAATGAAAGTAGTACAGATAGGTAAGGACCCTACAACTTTGGTTTTGCTAGCATGACTAAGACTGAAATATTAGTGTCAGGGGCATCTGTTATGCCCCATAAAAGCACTCATGGGACACCTGCTAGCCATGTTCACAGATTGCTAGCCCATGCAGTCATTTTATTGTAAAATTGTTCCCTAACGTAACTATAGAAAAGCAGCTAGGATATGTCTATAGCTTTTACAGTATCACTACTTGTAGAGCTTTCCATTGATATTGTCTGGGATGTGCTGCGGTTCAATGGAGTAAGAGAGGGACACATTTCTCCATTCACAGTCTGGCTTGTTTTCTTTATGTATGTATACTCTGATTTTGGAGTAATGATGGAATATAAACATCTTCATTCAATCCTATTGTTCATTTTATTTAATATATGTCTCCAACCAGAACATGTTATGTGAAATAACAGGGCATGGTGGAAATAAATATTAAAGTTGTCTTTTAGCATAATGGGTGCAGAAGCATCCCTCCACCTACTGTGATGGCCTCACAACACTGCCAGCTTGCAATCAAAACCAACATTATTACAAAGATAGCCAAACCTTGTTGAAAGCAAACTATTTAAGGATTTAGTAGTAACACAGAATCATTATAAATATAGCCCTGTTGAAATAAGCCTTTCTAATTTTTAATACACTTTGCTTTTATGTGTACCTGAGTTGATTAATAATTTAGAAATCTCATTGCTGGCTATTGAGAACTGTAGCCTCAAAGGCAGCTGGGCATTGCAACAGCCCTCACCAAAACACCCCATTGTCTGACACTTCATTTCAGTGTCCAGGCTCTCAGTACAACCTGGCTGCTTCTGAAGGGGATCTTCACGACCCAGTTGACTGAAAAGGCACCAAAGTTAATCAGGAATGGAGAAGAAAAGGAGCAAGGTTTATACTGACAGATAAAATGTTTATGCTTATGGCCAAGTCTGCAATATGAGCAGGAAGCCCTGTTGCTTGCTTTCAGCCCTATTAACTCAACCTGTTTGCACTCCTGCTCCAAGACCATGAGTTTGGATTCCATTACATTGGAAAAGCAGATGTGGACCGTTTACAGGCTATGTACACTCCAGTATGTCTCTTTATGGGAACAGCCAAGGCCAGGACTGCATCATCCAGCATGTAACACACTTTTGGACACAGATACAGCACAGGTCCTTGGAGCAGGACTGTGGGAGCCACATTCC
>NW_010195623.1:72498-101431 GCF_000695765.1 Mesitornis unicolor
CCTTGTGGATTCACCTAGATCTTACCTAAGAATATGGAATGGAGGCACCATAACTCAATTAATACATAAAAACTAGCAAAATAGGGAGAGAATTATTTGGTTTTTGTCTCTCTATTGCAGAAATTACCACTGAAATTGCATATCTTCCTGGGCAGAGTATACTTGGAGGAAAATCAGCTCAAACCTTTTGGTAGGGAAGGCAAAAATCTGTGGCACCATGATTCAAGCTAGAACACCTAAATCTGGTATTTCAGTGGCGCTTTCCGGGGGGACCACCCCTTTTATTTGCACATGCAAAGCTTGTCCCTCAGCAACATAAGACAGAGGCACAGTAAGTATGTGGCCACAGGTTAGGATGCCAGTTAGTGGGGATGGAGTCCCTGAAAGGAAACTCTCCAGTTGTCAGGGGATATAGCTGCCCTCCACATCTCTCACCCTGGGCAAGTGTCCACCTCTAGGTAAAGACTACAAAGATTCACAGTTTCTTCTAATGACAAACACTGTCAAGATACCATGGTAACTTAGTTTTCAGGTTCTCCTACCTGGGAAAGAAAGAATTCAAGATTGAATACTGATATAAAAAAAAATTTGAGCTAACCAACTTCTTGCTTGAATATGCCACATTGTGCCATTATTCCAAAGAGCCTGAGGAACATAAGAGAGCAGCCTCAGGCAATACTGCAAGGGGCACACATGTGTTATAGCACAGATTTAAAAAACAAAGCTGACAAGCAGCCTTGTCTAAATTGGATGGGTTGGTGCTCGCCCAGAGTTGTCACTAATTCAATGCAGATTGTCTGTGTAATATGAGTGCTTATTTTCAAAGGAAACAGGGTGGAAAAGTGTGTGTAATTCTCAGGAGAGTCTGATTGCAAAAGGCATGGTTGGAGCTGATTAGTCTGTTTACCCTGCCAGTTTTCACACACGGACAGATAGGCAGTTTCATGCATTTCCCCAAGCAGATTCTGGAGAAGGCTGATGAAGAAAATGAAATCTAGTTTCATTTCCATTTTTTCCTCAGCCTGTTGTTGCAGTCAGGGATGGTGCTTCTACTGGAGATCTCTTATCCTAAGTGGGAAGAAAAGGTTAATTTCTGGGACTATTTTAGTGGCAGATCAGTAGTTCCTGAACTTATTTCCTCATCTCTGCTTGTTAGGGCTGAGATTTATTAATCAATTGGTCATAATGCAAAACTCGCTTTTTCTTTCAAAATTTTGGTGCTAGGCTGCAAGGGGGCTAATTTTTACACTGCATTTTAAGTTACTTGCAATGTTTATGTTACTTACAGGGTCTTTTTTTTCCTTTGCGTACTTGAAAAGTATTGAATTTAGTGAGAGGAATAGAAGTCTTCCTTTATAAATGATTCGCTATGCTCCAGTGGTTTTAAGTCACAACTTGTCTTCTTCCCCAAGGAGTCCTATGGTCTCCAGTCTCACATATTTCCATAAATGTACTTGTATTATTGCTGTTCTTTAGCTGATAGAGGAATTTGCTTTCCCTAGTTCTAAATCCCCGTTCCTTTTTCTTGGAAGTATGTTGAGTGCAAGACAACTGGAGTTGCTGAATTTGGTTTCAGAGTTCAGTCTGTCACATGGCCCAAGGGAGCCAAGGACAGCATGTGGAGAACTGCAGTAGCTCTCATGCATTCCCACCATGTGCATTGATTTTCCCAAGGTTACCTAGAACATTTTTAGGACTGCAATATTTAGGATCCTTAGGATCGGTGAAAATTTATTGTTTGGTTGGTTAGCTTATTTTAATTCTTTTTATAATTGCTAATTATTGTAGAGAAATTCCACAAGTGGGGAACATCTCACCAGACTTCAGACTTCCAAAATTTAGGTATCAAGTGTAAGATATTTCAATAGGTTTCTGTTCTGAATTACAAAAAAAAGACAGGTACCTTTAGACAGCAATTTCTCTCTCCTCTTATGGTGCCTCTTTCATTCCTCGTTACATCTCACTGGGCCCTAGGAAGGAAAACTTTGCCTTAAACAATAAATAAAAGAAGAATTTGAATGGTAGAAGACATCAGCAGGAAAATACAGAGTGCTAAAGATTCAGTGCTGCTAGCTGGGAGATCTTTGGGCACTTCACAAAAGCAAAAGAGAGTTGCATGGTAGAGAAAGCACAAAACCAGTAGGCAAAAAGATTCTGACTACACTGGGCTGTTCTAGCACAGTAGAAAGGCTTGGTAGAGGGTGCAAGTGGTTTACTAGCACAGGAAGGCTCTTTTATTCCTGTTGCTTCAGATTTCTTCCAACTTGAATGGAAGTGCAGTACAATTGAAAATTCAGAAAGATTTGTCTTTTTAAAGAGAGATTATTTTATGTACATGCTGCATGTTAAACAAAAGAAATATTTTAAATTTTCTGGCAAAACAAACCAGTCCAAGGCAATTATGGTGCCTCAAACTGATAGCTTAGGACAAATTGACAGCTACAAATTGCTTGTTGCCTGTCTAATGCATAAGCGCATTTTCAAAATGTTATTTACTTAGGCATGAAAAGTATCCTTCCTAGAAATAACATGGTTATGCAAATAGTGCCTTGCCCAACTTTCCATTCTAAAATAACAATGCAGTAAAATGTCTAAGTTATTTATCTTAGTGATAATATTTTGAAAATATCTAATTTCTGTCCAAAGAGGTTTAAAGCAAGGTCTGTAGCACAAGGGACGTGCTTGCAGGACAGAGGGCACCCTAGAGGTACCTCAGAATTTTAATTGGTAGACTCTTATTTGTGTCAGAAAAACTGTTGCAGTTGTCTGGGATCCTAGAGGTTGGATTATAAGTTTATTCACGTGCCTCTGAAAGTGGCATAAAGCAACTTTATGAGTAGGGAGATGCCTAGATTTATCATAGCCAACATGCAGCTACTTGCAGCTAGTGGGTAGGAAAAACTAAAATATGGGAAGATCATCAGCTCTCCACAGTGTCTTGGCACTGGGCTGAGGCTGCAAGGAAGATAATTTTTCATTATGGGTCATTTTGCTGATCTCTGCAATAATGGCAGGTGAAAACATACAAGGGTGAGATCCAGGTCTGATCCAAGCTGACCAATAAAGATGTATTCTATCCCATTAACATCACACTCATTATAAACTGGGGAGCTTGCAGAGGACGACTCCTTCAACCATTCAGCCCTTCCTCCTTCTCTTTCGATCTCTTCCCTTCTCCTTCGTCATGGTGGTCTGTCTTCGTTCCTGTGGTTTACCCCTCCTCTGTTGTGTTTTCATTGGTGTATGGTCAGTGGCTGCTGTTTGTGAGCTGAGTATAACTTTGATTGCTTTATTATCTTTTTTTCCATTTTTGTCACAGTTAATTGTCATTGTTAGTGGTGGTGGTGTTGTTGTTATCATTCTGTGTTTCTGTGATTCTGTGATTATGTTATTTTAGTAATTAAATAGTCTTCATTTAGCTGACGAGTTCTTCACTTAATCCAGTGCACCAGATGAAGGACCACCTAAAAGCATTAACCTGAAATTATGTACCCCTTAAAGCAGTAGTTTTAAAAGGTCATTTTGTGAGCCATTTTATGGGTATAGGGGAGAAATATATAATTCTTAATGCTCAGTTTGCAATTATTAGGCCATAGAGGAAGAAAGAAGCAAACAAAATCCAGATAGTAATGTATGTATGCATGCTGAGATATCACTGCAACTGTATTTACAGCCTAATGTATTCATGTAGGCTTGAGAGAAGTGTGTTTTCCGATTTCTGATCCCAGACCATTTTGGACTTTAATATCTAAAAAAAATGAGGAAAAATCCATGTAAATATTGTGTGTGTATATCTACATATATATGTAGATATACACACACATACACATCACAAATGTGTGCCTCTAATTATTCAGAGAAATTCAAAGTAAAACAGAAAAGCAGAATTGGTTTTGGAGTTCAGACTTCTCAGACTTTAGAGGGCTGTACTTCATTTTAGAATTTTCATAAATCTCCTTTCTATCTTCGATATTGAGGTCTTCTCTGATTTAAATCCTTAACGCTTTTGTCCCTGCTACACTCCAGAATTTTTGCTGAATATCTGAGACACTGCAATAAAATTATTTTAAGAAGTTATATAACCATTATGCATAGCTAACTGTACTAAGCAATTTCACTAAATAACCTGTGCTGCTTGCTATGAGTCAAATTCAGATGCCCTTTCTCGTGTGGAATATTTCCATGGTGCACATCTAATTAGAAATGCCTAGACTAGCAGTTTGTTCACGTTTGTTCAGTATCCTTATTTTGGGAAGGCACAGAAGGTGTCGACACATGATGTTCAAATACTTTCTCATAGGCAGAGGATGACAGTCTCAGTATCCCTCATGTGACATGCATTTACAATTCCCTTACATCATTCTTCCTAAGGGTTCCATATGGGTCCACTGACAGGTAATGTGGCTCTTTGAATATTATATTTTTCATTTCAGTATTATCACCATTTTCTGATAATTGAATGCTGGATAACAAGTACAAGGAATTTTGAACTGCATTGTAAAACATTCAGAAAATAATCTGGCCAGGAACCTGTCTGCCACTGCAGATGCCTTCAATTTTTCCAATCACCTGAAATTTCAGATATTATTGCAGCTGACATTTTCTCAATTAGGGACAGAAATGCTAACCAGTCCTGTGACATTACTTTGTTACTATAATGCCACCATGTTTTTCAGAGTCGTTTTCTCTTCCCTATGCTTTTGAAACAAATAAGAAGGAACTTTCAGAAGCCTTGAACCTTAAGAAGGCAACCAAAGCAGGCCCAGTAAGTGTGAGAGTTCACTCATACTTTGCACTATGTTTAATCACAAAAGATTTGGGACCTCAGTAAACACAGTCTGAACCATCCATGATACTGGTTTCTCCATGGTCCATGCAGCCAGCAGCGCTGTTTGCTGTATTGTTCTTTGGCTTTCTCATTCTGACAGATTTGATGGGACTGTTGAGACCACGCCCAATCCAGCCAATTCTCTTGTGCAGCTGAAATGGTACAAAATAGATGAAATAAAAAGGGGAGGAAACTAGAGGTGGCCATTCCAGCCCGATTTCTCAGTTATCTGTTCATACTCTTCTCAAGGTGGGTAAAGAAAAACTGTGAAGTTTCATTTAATTTGGCCAATGCTTGAATGTCATAAAGTGGAACTGCTGGTCCCAAAGTTGAGGCAGCCACAGAGCAAGACATGACTGATGAGCAGGTCCATGCTGAGGGCTCCTGCAGAAACCCCATAGGCTGGCAGCCACTGCATTGCACTGTGATGGATCTGGTTCTTGCATCTCCGTCATGCAAGGGTCTGGGCTTCTGCTGAGGTCTGCACTCAAAGGGAGAGACAGTCTGATACTGCTGTCTCACAGCCAAACAAGATATTGCAATTTTGGCACTTGGAAAGCAACGAGGCTTATCACACCTCTGTGTACAGAGACAGAGGCTTTCATTAAGTTCTGTGGGTATTAGCAATGCAGTCCTTTCCTAAAGGAATGTTAGGATGGATGAGCTGATTTTTCTTGCAAAAAGCCTTGTCTTACTATGTTTTCATTTCATATTCTTCCTTTTCAAGCACTGAAAATAGTTGTACTTGAAGGCACGTGCAATCCGTGAACTAGCGAAGGCTGAGGTAGAAGGATTACAGAATTGTTGTCTCCGATCTACAGATGCAGTAAGTGTAATAAAATCTAGTGTGAATCTATACTTTCTATTTATAAGATGCTACAATGTTATCAATCCCATATCAGAAAGCTTGATAGAGTCTGAAGCAGGTTTAGCTAACCCGCAGGTAAATGTCAGTAGCTATCTAGAACCATAAGTTTCAGTCCAAGCAATCCCACTTCCTGAAAGCTTCTCTTTTATAAAGAATAATAATTTACAATATTTTCCTAGAAAGCAGGAGAAAGTAAGGGCAAATGTATTATTTACCATCAGCAACCTAGATATAACTGTCCTCCTGGACACAGCAGTCCAAATCACTACTGAACTCTATTACTGAAAAGATGTGTATCTTTTAAGTGTCTAAAGTTTATGTGCAGTTTAATAGGATCAGTATTAGCGGCATTAGCACTGATACTTAAATGGGAGCTCTGATCCATCCTTAAGCTCTGTGAGTCCTGAAGACAATACTTATTACAGCAACATAAGTATCATCTTCAATGTCATTAAAATTAAATATGAGTACACATCAATTTCAGTGTCAAGAGACGTACTGTAAAGATCAACAATAATTCTAGCTGAAGATCTCTCTGGAAGCCCATAAAGCCTGAATACCACAATATGAGCTATACAGAAATTAGAGCTGTTTGAATAGTACTTACAGATATAGGATGCTGTTATTTTTGTCTTTCACTTTTATAAAGCACTCCTGCAATTTAGAAATTCGTTAAAGTGAAGTGTATCTCAGCATTGTACACAATTGAGACTATTTGAAAAGTCTTTAACACTATTATTTGTAATCTGAATTTCAAGCCTGGGCACTTCAGACATCTATGTCTCATATGAATGTCTTCAAATCAGTTTTGAAATTTTGCAGTTCTGTGAATAGTGAAATATTCAGACCTGGTATAGCTGAACTGAGTTGCTAACATGACAAGAGTGAGATTCACTGACAAGTCCTGACTGTTTTGTGCCATGCCAGTGGTGCAAGGAAATAGTAAATCTGTGCTGTCTGTATTGCTGTGGCTGGTCAATAACTGCCTTGTAGCTTCAGGCTAGCATAAGCTAAATGAAGAGTCTTGGTGAATCTGGCTCAAATATTCACAATTATTTTTTCTTGCTTTCATCCAGCTTTGAAGAAAATATATTCACAACATCCAGAATATACTAAAACTACCAGAGTTTCCAGTGCTGAAACAATAATTCTTTTAATAAAAGGTCTGGCAATAGTTCTTGCCTAAATGCAGTACCCAAAGTGAGTGCTTAGGCTCATTAAGGGCCTAATGCCCTGGGAGATGAGCTACTGAACATCAGCTGGTCTACGGTAACCCGTTTGCATTCAGGCTTACTGTAAACACTTCTGAGAGTCTGAACCCTGAAGTGTTTTGTACAAGGCCTTACCATGGTTTAGGGCCTTCCAGGCCTTGTTCTCACAAGCCTTCTGATGTGGCCTCCAGTACAGGTCCAGCCTCAGCAGAGACAGTCCACTGGGCAGCAGGATCGCTGTCCTGCCCTCCTTCCTTCCTTGTTCACAGCATTCCTTTGCATGCTGGGGGATAAAAATAGGCAGAGCTACCCGTGCCAGCATTTCCAGCTTCATTTACCTGATTTTTTGTTCTTTTACATCCTAACTTTTGATATTTAGATGTAAGATTATTTCCTAAAAAGACTGTGTTTGCACGAGATTGTCAATTCTACCAGATCTCAGCTTTTGCAAGTGGCATTCCAGAGGAAGCAACATCCTGGCTTCGTGAAATAGTTTTGCTCATGTGTGTTCCTTAAGGGTATCTGCTAGCAAGTCTCATTACGCTATAGGAATAAAAGGAGGTTAAACCTATGGGCTAAGAAAGGGTCTGAAAGATCTGTAAGTACTAATCAGGATCTGGTGGACTCAGGGATGATGTTACTGGTGCAGGAAGGTACATGCAAGGGATTTGAAGCAGGGGAGCAGTGCATTTGACAAAGATATAATTCTCCAGAGTAGCAGTTATTTTAGTGGTCAGAAGAGACAGGAAACAGAGAGGCCCTGGATTACAAGGAGCTTATCATCACCATGTGGTGAGCGACCCATCAATGTAAAGGTGGAGACCATTGACTGATATTGCTCTCTCCTTTGTTTCCAGTTAAGAGATTGGATACATTCCCACCAAATCTTTACTTTGCAGTTGAATCTAGTAATTCTGCTCAAATAAAGAGCAAATAACACAATGCAAATGTCTTTGATATTGGTTCCAAGTCAGTGTTTAGATGAGGAAGGACCCCTAATGTGGTTCAAGGTTAACCCAGACTGGCAGATTTGTCATTGCTCCATGAGTAACTGAAAGGAGTTGATGGAAAATTCAACAGTAATGCAGAACAGCTCTGTCCCACAGGTACTCTTTTTATACCAGCTGTATGTATTTGTTTCATCATAGGTATGGGAGTTTTATGTATCTTTTTTTTTTTATTTATCTTTTATCTACTAGTAAGCAGTACTGCTACTAATAAATAGTAAGACAGTAAAAACACCTCAAAGCACCTGTGTGGGCTGGAAAGTTATAGACGGAAGGGACTTTCTTCACATGACTTACCCATTTCTCTATGCAGTAATAGCACTTGCTTGGCTTTTTAGCATGGCCAGGACATGCCAGCACTAACACAGTGGTGGACGTCTCTGCAGATGGTTTCTGCAGAAAAAGAGAGCATCTCCACCACCACCACAGACTGAGGGGATTCAGAGTACAGGACGAATTAACCTAGCTTATCCTGCATGCTGTGCGAAAACTCCCTTGCCTACAGGGAAGGCTTTGGCAAATCCCTTCTCAAAGGGAGTCCATTATTTTCTCAAATTACCTGAGTGGGCTAGTTGTTTTCATAGGTAACCTTCTGTCATATTAGAGGTGGTGACTGGGGAATTAATCTTTTACTTTTACATTTGCACAGATGAAAAATGTCTGCAAGGTCTGAATGTAAATAAACAGCATTTATTTATCTCCTTTCCATCAGCCCATTCGTTCACCCTTCTTATATGTTAATGAAGTATCAATAGATGTCTTAACAAAGAGGAAAACTACACTTAAGTTTCCTATGGCAGTAGCATTTCTGTAGTAAGGAACTCTGAAACAATTTCATGAGCAACAGCCTCCAAAACACCCCAAAAAGCTACATCCTTCTGAAGTTCTAATGAGTCAATGTTTATTCATCCATTGCTAATGTTATACACAGTGTAACTCCAGTTACAATAATGTCATATCATGGGGAAAGACTAAAGCTGTTTCTAAAGACTTGAAAGCAGATCTCCCTGCACATGCCTTACAGCACCTATTTAAATTAAATTGATAATACTCATGTCGATACCAGGTGAAACTGAAAGTATTTTACTACATTCTAGAGGAAGAGATTTAACTTTTGCTGCAGAAGTTATCTGGTTACTAAAAGTGTTTGTGTCACTGATGAGAGGTTTAACAAGGCTTGTAAATTAGAAGAGCAACTTGTATTCTGCACTGAGTTTTTGCTCAGCAGCGAGGTTTGACGTCTCTGCAGATGTCAGCTGCCATGGTAGACCCTTGTCATTTGTACAGAAAAACAACACCTCATTACAAGGGGTATAATTTTTTTCATTCATTTTAATCACACAAGTGTCACCCCACACTCACAGTCTAACTGAATGGTACTTTGTTCAAAAAATGCTGAATTGTGCTGGTTTGGGTTCATATGTCAATGCAACTAGAACAAAATTGAAACTAACAGCTGAAATATTTTGATACATATTCTGGAAAGAACCATGAATCCTGTGAAAGGACCTTTTGAACAGTAGTGTAAGGATGGCTTCTGAATCTTTTACAGTGAAGGAAAAGGCATTGATATAATATCGTATCTGTCTCAAATATGTGCATTTTTATATCCTTGGAATGTAGACCTCTGCAAAACAGTGGCTTTTGTTTATATCGTTTGGTACAAACAGTATTTATTTGTCTCAGAATATTGCATATTGATAACATTTCCTCTGGAGTTGTTCAGGGAAGACAGAAGTTAACACTAACAAAGAATATTGCAGTTCCTCAGGGAATTTTGTCAAGTTTGCATGGTTGTCAGCCTGCAAAAGGACAATAACAAGCTACCTCTAATGGTATTTCTTAAAATCTTGTCTGCCTTAGGAAGATTCAGGGTAGGGTCTTCTCTGTGAAGACTAGTTTCCTCAGTGACCGCTGTTCTACGTGTCTTGCATGAAGATCCCCAAGTATTAGTTGCGCTGTGAAAGTAGTCATTTCAGAGTCACTCAGGTTATTAACACTAAGAGATGGAAATAAGTATTTTTCCAGCTTAAGGGAAGTTTGTCTTGTGCAAGATGACATTAAATGGAAATCCAGCTATTAGAGTCCCTCAACAAGTTCACTCTACTTATTAAGAAAATTTATAGCTTCACTTTAACTACTTTGATTTAGAGATGGTACAATCAGCAAATCAGAAACTGTAGAGATGGGTCACCAGTCATGGAGCAGCAGAGTATGTGCTTACGCATGTTGTTGAGCTAGCAACTTTGATGAGCTGAGCTAAGAGTAAAGGGGACAGGACAGGGACAGCATGACTGATGATGATGGCTAAATGAAAAGATGAGTTGTACTTCCCAAGCTGTGTATGAAGAAGATGAAATAGAGGAGTTACCTTTTCCTTCATAATGGATGGCAGGTTTTAGTGGTTCCAGTTGCAGCTTTGAACAAGGAAGACAGCTGGTCTTCGAGCTGAAAGTATCCTCAGTATCACGATGTCCTGCCTAAGTATTCCCCCACAGGCATGGTCTCCTGGGCTGATCCCATTTCCCCTTCTACTCTTCCTTAAGTAGTACAGGGGCAGATAAAGCAACTGCACAAGCAGAATAATTTATAACATCGCCTAAACCAAGAACATTCACAACTTAAGAGTCCTGGACTTTCCCTGGTTAGTGCTTACTGTTGGCTCATAGACAAAAGCAAGCTTTCCAACACCTCATTGTACGTAACTGCACACTGGGGAGCAGCAACAAAGATTAAACATTATGAGGGAGATAGAAGAAAAGCAGATATTTGAAGGAATAGAGCTTAGGAAAGAATGAAAATAAGGAATAGGGCATGTGGTACAAAGTAAATGCTTGAGGGAGAACAGAGATGTAAATTTAGGTGAATGCTTTCCTGCAGCTCTCTCTGGATCCTGACAGCAACACAGGATGGTTTCACCCATCCACACAAACTTCCCTCCCAGTCACTCCATTAATCACTTGCTGCTGCTGCATGTGAAGCACAGAGTGAAAGGTGCGCTCTCGTTAACATGTAACCATTCTTCATTTCAGTTCCCAATGTCAGTCACACACATCAGTCTGAACAAGCAGCTCTCTAAACTTCAAGGAAAAAACCATAAATAAATTAAAAAGTGAGAAAAAGATTTCTAAGGACAGTGGAGGAAGTTAATAGAAGAGGTATTGCTTGCAGAAAGGATATAAAGCAGGGACAAATCTCAAATTTCTCTGCAAGATTAGGCAATTTATTCAAACACCTTCTGCTGGAGTAATGGTTAAAATTTGTCAAACTAGGAACCTGCAATTTATGAAATTTGGGCTTTTTTTAAAGACTGAAAAAGGACTAAGAGCATATTATTTGCAGGACACAGTCTTTTCACATATATATATCTGAGTCTTGTGGGTACCTACAACTGAGACATAGCCAGGCTTCCCATACTGGGAGTAGAAGTACAATTACTTTGCATCATTAAGAGATGGAAAGAAGACAGGTAATTGTGGTGGTCTAGGAGTTACAAAGGCCTTGCACTGTTCTACAAATCAATTCTCACTGTCTTAATGCCATCCAAATTAAAATTCCTAAAACTGCTATGTTGTATATGGCATGGATGACTGTCCTGTTGTAGTTGTTTCCACGTAAAGAAAGCAATACAGTTGATTTGTTATGAAAGGAAAGACCACATCCAGAAAACTAGAACAATAGGTTTCTGTTTGGAAAAAATATTATTGTTTATAAAATAAATT
This sequence comes from Mesitornis unicolor, assembly GCF_000695765.1. Lineage (NCBI taxonomy): Eukaryota > Metazoa > Chordata > Aves > Mesitornithiformes > Mesitornithidae > Mesitornis > Mesitornis unicolor. Next base: position 84,135 of record NW_010195623.1, read on the forward strand.
AAATATTAAATGGCCTTTCTATTCTCCCGTCAAGAATTCTACAGTACACGAACTCTGAAGTGTTTTATCTGCACATAAATTTCCTGGTGTTCGTGTCACCAGGTCCATATCATTTATCCTGCACTTGGCTGTTAACTAAGTGTCTGAAAGAGCAGATTGACTGAGCCAAAGCAGGTACCTCATATAGCCCAGAAATATCTGTGCTATTCTTTTGATTAGTGAGATTTGTATACCACTAGCATATATGCCTGGGAGCTGAAACATGCTAAAGGACCTTGAGTGGATACAGGTAGCTATTGATTTTTTTTTCAGTTAAAATAAAATCAAATTTAAAAAAAAAACCACAACCAAAAAAAAAAGTGTTTTTTCTAAGAGCCTGAATTTTGCTTTCACTGAGGCTGTATTATATCATTTTGGCACTGTAAAGTGGTTTTATGTTGAATTCAATTCAATTTGTGTCGACTTGAAAGACAAGCACCACTCTGCTTGAATGTGAATGAGAATCATATCCAATACATGTGTATATCTTGAATTTTGAACTTACGAATGAGAAGCACCAAATTTCAGATGATCTTACCTCAATGACTTCATAGTTTTACTTAACGTTTTAGTATCACTGTCTCTGCACTACAGGGACTGGTCATTTGCCAATACTTCACCAAGCAAAGTGATGTTAAAACACAGAATAAATATTACTGAAACTTTCACAAAGACCTTCCACAGCAGTTGGACACAAAGTCTTGAAAAGAAGACTTATAATTTCCTTGTGATTTCTGGGAAAGATTGTAATATATCCAAGGCCCACCTGAGTCAAAGGGAGTCTCAGGTTCTGTTGCAAATATTTCATGTATGCCATGAGGATTGTCATGTCTTGCTTACGGTTTCTTGGTCCTTGAGTTTAGTTTCATGATTTCTCACTGATATGTTAGCAGAAGTTCAATTTTTTCATTCTTTTAATCGTCTTGTTAATAAAAGATTAAGTAGTTTACAAATGGATAAATATTTTAATTTATTTCAGAGGGATTTATAGGTTCATAATTAAATAGTGAAGTTCACTTTGTAAATTCAAACAAGCTCCAAAACTGACCAAAATTAGGGTGGATTTTTTTTCTGTAGCAGTAGCTAATGTTAGAGTCATTGTGTGGGATATAAAAATAGCAATAAAGTGGGGGTTTTGTTTACATGACTCAGTGTGCCTATATTTATGTTTACAATTCAGCAAACTTGACAAAATACCTCTCTCTTGACCCTGACACAACACATTGGCAGCTTCTGTATGAAATGTGCATTCCTGAGCCTGCAGGTGATTCTCAGTGCAGAAGATCACATATTCCCAACTACCCAGTAAAACCTGAGAACGGGTAAAATGGAGGATAAAATATAACTTCAGAAGAATATTCAAAGGAAGTCACTCTAAAGTCAAAATCCTCAAACTAGATTTAAGGTTTGAAGTGAGGCAATTCACCTCAAATAAAAGCAAATAAAAGATACCTTAAAAGCATAGGATTAAAAACTAGACATAAAAGAACAGAGCTATCCTCTTTTCAAGTAATAGAACAAACTATATTATGAGCAGCATTTTGAAGTGTACATCAAACTGATTTTCCCCTCTTTATCCTTTTTAATCTCCAACAGATGCACTTTCTTTAAATTCAAGTTTTACATTCCTAGTCATAACTTGTCTGAACACACGGAAAGAGCATTGAGAGACATTAGCAGCACTCTTTTTCTTTCTCTGTCACTCTATTTTTTACAGCTGCTGAAGGCTTATCTTCTGAAGTCTCCCACTTTTACACTTGGTTTACTTTATTTTCATCCATGTTTCAGGCTCCACACAGTTCTGTACCATTTTTCTGTGGAATGTTTGCAGTGAAAAAGATGCACACACGCACAGATATGTGTCTGTATATGTATACATATGTATATATGTATGTACATAAATGTGTGTGTGTATGTATGTATGTATGTATGTATATAAATGACCCCAAAGAAAATCTGATGTGATTGTTACTGGTATGGTAGAAAAAAAGCTTTACAATGATATTTTAAAGCTTAAACGACAGAACATATCATGATTGAAATCTCAGAATGAAAAAGCTGCAGGAGGGAAAAAGGATTTTCATCAAAACACACCAATCCTCAGAGCACTTTTCAGTTGATCCCTTGGGGTCATAATTTTCTCAGGAATGATGAAATACAGTTTCCTTTCCCATAAAGATTTTAGACTTCTTTGTTTTCCTAAGAGAATGTCAGTAATGAGTTTCTCCTTTATGCTTTTCCTCTCTTCCCTTCTACATCATTTAATTGTGGATCAGGATGGATTTGCCATTTTCACTGTTTCTCTTAATTAGAACTACATGTATGTGAAGCAAACTGTTGTATTATTCTCTAGAACAGTTTTTCATCATTAAGGCAGCTTGATATGTTTTAATGGTGCTTAACAGATTCTTCACAATTTCAGCAAGTCTGTTTGCTGACCTTGTGCTGTAAACATGGGGCATATTCAAAGGGTTACAAAAGGCAGCAAAAATTTTATCTTTATTTTATTTTCTCCTGTAGGTACACAAACCTGGCTGCTTGTTGTTTATTGTGGACATGTTCAGCTGGGTGGACAAGAATAATTGCATTTTTAAACATTGTCAAATCCAAAAAACATAAAAAGTACAATGCATATAATGCTGGAAATAACTCTCAGTAAGGAAACTCTGGGATAAATGGTACAAAATAAACCCCTCATATATTTGATTAATCAACTTTATTCCCCTTTCCCCCTCATCTTTCAAATTCATGGGCAAATGACATTCGCCTTTCCCCAGCATGCACCTCTCCATTAAACTAGGGAGTTTGCCTGGGGCCATACCTATATATCTGATCCATGCATAATGAAGCATGAAGCTGCCAATTGTAGGGAACGTCTGCTGTGTCAGAGACTGATAGGCATTTCATTTGCTGAACTCCCAAGGGCCCTCACACATCTCAGGGTTCATGTAGTATTTATTTTAGGCACTCACATTTCTCATCTGTGAACTTCACACCATATGTAGAATGAGTAACACAAGCTCTGTGTGAAAAAGCTCTCCAGGTAGTTTTAAATGTAGCTCAGTGGAGTGGGGACATTGTGGGCTTGAAAAATAGGCTTGCATGGGAAATGAAGGAATATTAAGCTTTGTCCATACAACAGCTGTCTAAGTCTTTTACTGAATAAGAATGGCCTTATTCTAATAAGATCACTGCTCTACACTTCTACTGCATAAATTGTTTTGTAGCATGCACTGTGCAGATCTACATTTTTCACAAATTATTGCTACTCTGCCATGCTCTCTACAAGGAAATGCTCATGTGCTGTTTCTGAAGTGCAGTCTTGTTAGGTTTGAGGCTCGCAGACAGGCTGAGCTGATGGATAGCCAGCCCAGAGCTATGCATCTTTGAAATCTGAAGGCTGAGTAACAATCTTAAAAGGATTGCTTTGGTTCTCAAAATCCAACCATACAGAATTAGTGAAGCAAATATATGTCTGTTGTTTATTTTACTAGTAGGGATTTGGAAAATATTTCATATGCTGGGCATAGCATTAACATGAGGGAGAGACATAAAGAGACCGAGTGATAAAAGAAATGTTTATTCTCCATTGGTATCTTTTCGAGTTTTACGTATAAAAGAACCTTTGACATTTGCTTCTCTGTTTATAGGTGAGGTGATTATGACAATCTTGTGAAAAATCCTTCTAAGCATTCATAGAGGACATACTGCTAGGCCTGGAAGCCATATGATGTAGACTGGGCAATAAAGCTGACATTCAAAAAATAGATCTGTTTGACTGCTTGGGAATTAAGCTTGTTTCTGGGAGGGGATAATTACTATGCTCCTGATCAGAACTATTTAAATATGTGTGTAATATGAAGCATTTTACTATTTCCTTGATTCCATTGCCAGATTACTTTTGCAGAATTAAATGTGTTTGCACAGGTTGTGATGAGGGACCAAACCTTCTGCTAGTTTGAAGTGCCTTTAATGGAGTAATGTCAATTTAAATCAGAAGCGTTGTTGCCCTGCACTTCCATCTTCATCTGTTTATCACAGTCTGCTTTCATGGGTGCTCAGTGTCCAAACTTCTTTTAGGGATCAGCTTTCTCTATTTTGGCTTTATTCAAGAGGATTATGGGGATATTGTTGTTAAAAAAAAAAAAAATCTTCGAAGACTTTTTCCGCAGGTTTTATATGTCGTGTACAATTTGTAGTAGGCAATGCTGTGAATGATACAGTTCACTACTATTAAGCTAATGAAATACAAAGTGTAAGCGGTTTCATTATGCCAGCAGCAATTCTTTCTTACATTTCATTGTAATACTTATTCCATAGTATGTTGTACAGTAGGAAATTCTATTGAAATTTTTTTTCTTATTATTAACGTTGAGCAGTAAAAAGACATTACAGATTCCTACTCTATGTATATATAATCTTGAAAACATGCTGAATGAATAGAGTTGCCTACATGGAATTAGAGTATTACAATAATGAATGCAACCATGTTGTGAAAGGCTTTTTATATTGTTCAGAGTCACATGAGAGTACAGCAAATTTGTTTGGCAAGTAGCATTTTGGCATTCTCTGGCTTTCAAATTCCTAATCACAATTTTATCTTAATGTAAAGGTTTTATTTCTAATATATTATTTGCATGCACATGTATACATATGCCGAATGTTTTTAAAAATGTGTACAGTTCATTAGCATGGCTGAAATTAAGTAGATGTTATTGCCAGAAGAATAATTGCGCAATGGCGAATTCAGTTCCTTTTGCAACAGCTGCCACGGTGAAGCTGTAAGCTGTTTTTAAGCTGCCTGTTTGGTACTAATCGATGCATGTACAGGTGCCCTCATTTGTGTGCATACATAAGATATGCATGAAGACAGGTACTGCATGTATGTGTGTGCATGCTTGGCCTGTGACCACGTACACTTACTTTTTTTAATTCCTATGTTCAAAAGAGGATGTAAGGAGCGAGAAGGAAGGATGCAGACGTCTCCTGATTTGTGTGTCATCTACGACGCAGCTGACTGCATTGCAGGTCGTCTTCTGCTGCCAGTGGAATTGAACCATGATGAGGAGGGACCACCCTCTAATGGAGAAAAATAGTATTTCGGTTTCAGGCCTTATTTGAATATTGGCTTTCAGCTTTGCCTTTGTATCATGGCTGCAGCATTAAGCAGTGAGCAGAGACCACACAGTACTTCAGCACAGAAGGGGCAATTTACAGACAGCTGGCCCAAAAACGTGTCAGATACTTTCCATGTGGTATAGAACCTCATCACTGAGTTTAGTTTTTAGTCAGTTTGTATTTTTTATGTGTCAACAAGCATTTTAGACATGCAAATCCTAGTGTCATAAATGGACATTTTCCCCTGAATCCTACCAAGAAAAGCAGTGTTCTTAGCAGAGAGAATTCATAGTCAGACAGTGGCAGCACTTTCTGAGTGGTCTATTTATTTTGAAGCCTACATGCATTCAGATTAGTTTGCAGATGAAAAGAAGGACAATTTATCCTTCTTGAAGGCTGACTTAAGCATCATGCATGTAAGAGCTCTAGGTCCACAAAGACATATCCTCAAATGTAACACGTATTTCCCTCAACAGTTCCAAAAGTTCATTTCCACAAGGAATTTGTTGGTTACTTGGTTGTTTGCTGTTTTCGTTGTTTTTTTTCCACTTGATGTATTCATTTAGAAATGTCTGTTCATACTGTTCAAAGAGATATACAACACGATATGCCCGAATTCTCTATCACAGAAACCACAGAAATAGCACATTTTATGCCCATATAACCTCCTGATTTTTCATTGCTATTAGGTGTCCCTTTAATGAGCACTGAAAATGTTTCTTAGCCAATAGAATTGATTCACTTATTCAATGCTGAAAGTCTCAAACCCTTCCAAGTCTATAAGAACAAGCTTGCACATACTGTTCATTTTAGTTTAGGTTAACCTTGAAAGGTTATAAATTATGTTTTCCAGCCTGTGGGTAATTCAGAAATTCACATCTGCAAAAGTCTGCAGAGCTGCTGTAATGAAAGATAATATTCAAATGAAATTAATGAAAACATTGTTATCCAGTTTGTAAGAGGTAATTGCATTTCACATCTCTAAAATGCCCCTGATTTCTTCAACAGCAAATGAAGACTCTCTTCCTAAGCTGCTGTGTATTGCTGCTACACACTATTGACAGCAGACTGATGGAAAATTTTTTTAATTTTAAGTGATGCTTAGAAGAAAGTACACACACTTATATGTACAATTACGTATACACACACATATATACAGACATATATGTGATTTGGGTTGGTTTTTTTTTGGTGAGCTGGTTGCAAGTGAAATGATACCGGTATACAACAAAGAGAATTGTTTATACGCTCCCCTGTGCAGGAAGCACTTACTTGATGTCAAATAAAGCAACACACAATGACATTTCCTCTTTCTGGCCACTTCTTTGTCCAGGTGGTATTTGTTTATAATGTTCTTTGCAGTCAGAAGATTGCATGGATTGCAGCTGGGAGGAGGGATGCTCAGGGGGAAAGTCTGGCCCTGCATGTGTAAGAAAAGCCAGCTGTAATCTGGCTCAGAATTTCTATATACCGTTCTTAAATTTATGAAGTGCTCTGGGATGATGAAACATACTATGTAAATGAAAGATACTGAAATTCACATCTAAATGTCTACAATATGTTGAAGAAAATGAAAAGGGAAATACAAAGAAAAGAGGAAGAGGGAGCACAGGCTGAGCAATACATTTTCACAAATCAAGAGCTTCAATAAATAATATATGTTATTTGATTCATTCAGCTGAGTCAGTCTCTGCAACACCACTTATTTGTCCTCCATTTCTTATACAGTTGGTAAAAATGGTCTTAGTGAAGTGAGACTGCAGAATTTACCAACTCAGTCCCATGCAACTTTGCATTTCAACTGTTATTTTTCTGTTTAATGAGTTGCATGGCTTTTATCCAGAACTAATTTCATGTGGACGGAGGTGCCAATACCTGCGCTAAAACACTAATACATATTCAGGTAGTAGCACACTGGTCTATAGTGTTCTGCGGTCAGTCTTGCTACTGTCAGTAATTATCTGAAAATTACTCTGGTATTTATAAAATAGAACTCCTAGTGCTCTGGAGGAGTTGGTCTTTCAGATTATGTTTTACCTTTTGCCAGGGAAGCAAAAAGAGTTGTGAAATGTGATAACAGCATGCTGGAAATCAATTACCAAAATGCAGTATGAAGTTGAAGTTTTACATTACTGGATTTATTCCCAAATTTAGATGAGGGGCATTAGGAAGACATTGAGCCATGGAGTTTAGGATGTTGTCTGCCCTCATTATGCTTATGTGCACCCCAAATTTAAGCTGGCTGTCTAAGGCTCCATCTGTAGTTAAAGTTCTTAATTTCCTGGTGGAAATTCATCCTACAAATCTTAGATACCCAATATCTATCTTAAGGTTGGAGGAATCATTCCTTTATGTCTTTTGTGTCTCTCTACCACAGGTGGAGCATGAATAATAAATTTGTCTTAAATGCCTAATTTTTAGTTGTCTAAAGTATGATGAGTCCTGCATTACACAACTAGATTAGCGCTTTATTGTGTAGGCTACAGCCTGAACTTTATGTGTCTTCAGGTTTAAAATGGTGCTAATAAAATAGCTACTTCAGAAAGCTGTTGTGTCTCCTTACAGAACTGTCATAGTAAAGGGCTTTGAGATGTTATGGTTAAAGACTTTGTAGAATTGCAAATGAAGGATTCCTTGGGTGGTAGCTTGCTGCTCACTGTACAGCTCCCCTCCCCATTTCTTGGTCAATTTCTTTCCTCTTTAAAACAAGCTACAAAGCTTGAGAAAAAGCTGGAAGGGAGGAGGGGAAGAGAGCTTTGTGGATTTACTCTATCATCTGACATATTTAGCCATTATCTGAAACTTCCTGTTTGATTTTTATAGAATGGGTTAAATTTGGTGACAGTAACATCACCCAGTCCTCCTGACTTCCAAGGAACTGCACGAATACAAGTGTTGGCAGAGGCTATCCCATTTTGTTTTAGTAGAGCACAGCTCATGTAATCACTTGGAATCACTGTTATCCATGGTCTTACTAAATTGAGCTATCATACTAGGTGTTTTTATCACCCGATTAATTAGGAAGCAAAGCAGACGCAAACTGTCCAATGAAGTCTGTATCCTTTTTTTTACCTATCAATAATGGGCTATGCAGCTACATTTTAAACCAGCATAGCACCAACTTCTTGTCTTCTTGCAAGAGAAAAGATCCATCTGGGAGAAATATTGCACATGCTCACTGGGTTAAGTTCAAAAGACAGACAACAAGTAGTTCATTTTATTTATAAAGGATTTTGGGGCACAGAGGACCGTGCATGTGACAAGACACAGCGGTCAATTGGAACATTCCAGTGATGCAGACCAAAAAGTTCAAATTTTTCTGTTCTGAAAGCACCAATCTGCCAGAAAAATTTGGCCTCATTAACAAAGCTACACCTTTTTGTTAGCCCTGTCTCCCTTGACGCAGCATTGGTAACTCACCCTTTCTTATCACAGCCAAAGCAGATTTCAGATCTCCCGCATGCACTGAAAGCAAGGAGACAAATTCAGCCATGGTCCTGCTGTAGATGGTCCTGCTGCAGATTCTCCTTTGCTACTGCTCTGCACTAAAAATCTGTTCTCACAGATGATGGGAGGACATGCAGCTGGACCTCACAGCTCACCAAAAGCTTGTGTTTGCCTCCGTGCCTTTACTCAGGGAAGGCTGTCATTTCTCAGCCATAATGAACTTATTAAAGAATGGTTACAGCTCTATCCAGCAGTTCATAGTAGTGTGCATATACACATATATATAGATAAACATACACACAAAACATGTATATTCATATACACACAAGACATTATGGTATGTAAGCCATAATTTTTTTCATTCACTTTTACATTTGCAGTTTCTCCTTCCCCTGACCAGCCATGAATTGCATAATCATGGATTTACTTTGAATTATTCAGCTTTTCAGCAATCTACATGAAATACTGGCAAATTATTGGCAAATATTGTAGAAAACAGCCTGTTTTCTGCTTTATACAAGTATTTAGATGGAGATATTAATCACATAGGCCCCAGAGCCAACAATTCTAGCTCTTTATCATCAAAAGAAAAAATAACTTGAATGCAGTGTGGTGGTCAATAATATCACATTACTAGGCTTTTTGCCATTCAACATACTAATGCATCAATATACATGCAGAGCAGTGTTAGTATCCTAGAAACTCTTATACTGTTTCTGAACCAGAGACCTATTTTTCCTATGTTATCACCCAACATAATTGTGGGAGAAAAAGGTCAAAAATGCCTTCTTTTTTACTACTGTATTGAAATGTCACAAAACCTCTGCTCTTAAAAGTCTGTCTCAAGCATGAATGAGGGTCAGAGCAGTACAATGCTCCTACCCATCAGGTTAGAAATAGTAGATCGTCTCACAGTGGAAATGTGGCACTGGCTGTGCGGTACCAGTCTGAGGTACCGCAGCCAGGGAGTGACACTTGTGCTGTTGTAGAGCTACTTCCTCCATTTTCTATGGAATCACTTGGGCAATGCAAACTGTAGTTCAGGATCTGTTTCAGGTATCTGAATAGTGGGGGTGAGAATGAAAGGTTTTGTTTTCATAACTTCATTACAACAGAATAATTCTGCTTATAAAAGGATATTTACACACTGGCATGATGCAGCTGTTATTTTCACATGAAAATTAAATAGGTAATTCAGACCAAAATCAGTTACAAAATAATTTAGCTGCAAGAAAATTTCATGCTTAGAATGAAATGGCCCTATGGAAGAGCAAGTGGGGAATGTGACCTTCAAAACAAAAGTTTCCTGTTTTATGTGTTTGGGTTTGGGATTACTTTTTTGGAAACTGGTCCTTTTATCTGAAGGAGGCTTGTCATGGTCTTCTTGATTTCCTTCAGTACATTCCAGACACATTCCCTGCTCAACCTGCCTTTTGTTTTGATTAAAGCACAGTTAGGTTACTTGCTACCCTTTCATTTCTCCACATAAATGTTTTTGTACTGCTCTGGATAAATTATATCACTAATAAAGAACTTTAAAATAATGTTGACCTCCCTAGAAATAAATTGAGTGTAATATTAACTTTCAGCTCTCAGGCCTTCTAGGCTTGTCCTTTTGATCTCTTTTTATGACTAGTCAAAAAAGAATGTACTTGAAGTCTTATTCAGTCTAATGTGTTACCGTAATCAACCTTACACTCTATTATTACTTGCAAAGTTTTGACTGATCTAAGCATGTTTTCAACTATTGATTCATGTTTAATAACAGCCATATCAGGGAAACAGTCAAAGCTTTATTATTCTGTAGATTTTGCTCTTAATTAATTTGTATTAATCATGCTTTATGACTGAATATTCAATACTCTTGACTTTCCTTTCCTTTTTCCCCTCCACCTCCTTCATTCACACTTCTATAACTTCTTTGATCTCTTATTGTCAAGTCTAGAGCCAGAGCAAAAATCACTGAAGTCTGCTTTTGCCCTATTCATTTAAATGTCAAAAGATCAAACTGTCAGTATCTTTTGCAGAGTCCCTCTCATGGGAAAAATAACAGATATTTCTGGGTTGAATGCTGTACAAAGGCAAGGTAAAGAAAATAAACAATCACTCTTGTATAATTGAAATAATATGTTTATACTTTATACTCACATCTCACTAGTCCATCAAAAGCTAATGAATAATATCAAATATATAAGTCAATTGCATTATACTTCTTCAGATTCTAATTAAATCTAGGACCCATGATTAGAAGAAATAGGGCTTAAAAGTCCACATCTCCAAAAGTGGTATGCTCTTCCATGGAACTATCTGTTCCTTTTTCATCTCAAGACTACTTCCTGTTTTCATTTTCACAGTATACAAAAATGGACAAATAAAATCACACAAAAGTTTTTTTCATTTTTCTTGCTACTGTTAGTGTCTCAAATATTGCCTTTGAAATAGTACGACACACACTTTTCTAAAATAGTAGGTTTTGTCTCTGTCAAAGACAGTGAAAACAGGGGTTGCCACTTCTGGTCACAGCAGAGTCTCAGGAAGACGTGTGCTTGCTTCCAGCATTAGAAAAGGAAGAAGTTACAGAAAAGGAGCTTCTATGTCTGAAATTATTCACCTGTCTCTAACTTCTCTATTTTTATCAAAAGTAAGAGCTGTCTTGCCTTTAATCCTCTAATCCTGCCAACCTTGTAACTTCTGTTCCCTTCCACCATACTGGTACTGAGTTGGAGAGTTTCACCTCTCTCATGGCATAGATGCAGCAGTTTTCAAAACTCCTTGTAGTCAGCATATCCTCTGATTGTTCTTATTTTCCTGGGTGAGTGATACATATGAAAACATTTTGCACTGCTCCTTGTACCTGTTCTTTCAGGTACTGACCACTCTTCTTTTCAATGAAAGTCATCAAGATAATCTAATGTAGTAAGCTGTCATACAAATTCAAAACATCCAATACAAAGGAAATTACACTTAAAAACTGAATGGGATTTGTAAAATCCTGTTTCAAATCTTTCATCTACTACACATTTTGTTTACAGAATGCTGTAGGAAGTTCAACATTCATTCACTGAATCCTAATGTTACTATGTTATGCAGAGCTGCAAGAACATGAGATGGCAACTTGATGGTTATCCTTTTGAAGAAACATTTCTCCCAGTAAAACTGTTATTCCTGCTGCCTTCTTGATGCATCCTGAACACTTGAAGACAGTTACTTGTAAGAAAAATGAAGCTTGCATGCAGGAATATGACCTCAGTATAGTATAAAAAAGTAATATTATCATTATTTGCACTCCTGAAAGTAAATGTCTCAGTTCCAGCACTTGAGAGCCATGGTTATTTCCATGAAATAAGGAAAAATAGCATTTCATCTTCTCAATAGTTGCAGTTAGTGGTTACTGTGGACTATAAACAGTGAAGACGAATGACATCCTTTGGAAACTTTGTGGGTTGTTTTTTTCTGCTTAGGTTAACTTCTCTAAACAGAAACAGAAAATTACAGTCCTATCACTGAAATTATCCAGTCAATGAAATTAGAGATGGAGAGAAACACATTGTACCCCGGAATCTATCTGCAAAAGATGAACTTGTTTGTACTTAGAAATAGATGCACAGGTATACACCTAATTCTATAAGCTGATAAACACAGCCTCATTACAGAAGGTTATATTTTATAACCTCAGTAATGGGGTTATAGTTATTCAACTATAATTGGATTTCTAGTTCAGTCAGAATGAAGACACATTTGATTGTCCTTTAACTCAAAAGAAGTATTGTCTGTTGCCAAAACTCATAAAATTCAGATGTAAAAGAAAAACAAAATACACCATTGAAGAAGAAAGTTATCAGCGATACTGAAATTATCTCAGCAAAAGGGAAGATACAAAGCTCCATTAATCATCTGTATTATTCTATTATGTTCAAAATTAATATATATAAACTGGATACATTTATAAAGTAAAACATAATGATGATAAAATGGAAGCTAATACACTTTGCAAGAAATCATTAAATGTGTGATAATTGTGAAAATAAGACATTTTTCTCCTTAGATTCCCCTGTAAGTTTAGCATTAGCTCTACTGATCCTGTTGCATCAGGACCACATATTTGCTTAAATATTTATTGTTGTCCCTAAAGTGACACACTTTATGTGGTCCCACAGAGACCCTCAGTCCTAGTAGTAGTCTACCTATTCTATAATTATCTGCACAAATTTGTGTTTGAGTATACCACCATGCATTTTTCTTGTTGCCACATCTTCAAGTGACTCAGAATATTCTGAACTGATCACCTGCCCTCAATCATTGCATCATCTGCAATACCAAAAAACTTTCATGTTTTCTTTCAAGCCATTAAATATAGCATAGCACTGCCAACAGAACCCAGTTATAAATGCAACAGTTTAGTGATGACTTCTTGTTTATAATTTCACCCTGTTAATTTCTACTCCATTCAGTATATGCTATATTCCTGTTAGATTACTACTGGTATTTAATTTGATATATTCACAATATCTATGCCCTAGAGAACTTTTCTGTATTGTTAGAGTTAGAAATTCTGCCATTTCTTCACCTACTAAAGATTCCTTTTTATTATTAATATAAGGAGTTGTTTATTATTATTATTATCTTTCACTCTGCTGGTGATACATACTTTCTTACATGCTATAACTTTATCAGTTAAATTGCTTACTTTATCTTTCTATCAACAAGTACTGTTTTCTTAGTTTTATAGCTGATCCTTAACTAAACTTTGTTTTGTAACCAGTCAAGTTGCAATTATGGACTTACAACTTATGAGGCATCTAGTAAGATGTTTTGCCATATTTCCTAATTATTAAATATACTTTTCTATTAAATTGCCTCTTTCATGTCACTTTTGTCACTTCAACTGCACTTACTTGAACTAGCTCTTTATAGAAGATGTCTTCAGATTATTGATGGACACAGAGCTTTTGACTCAGTCTCAAGACCCAGTGAGGTATGATACAGAGACTCTCAGACTCTGAGTTGAATCCTCACCTTATTCTTAAACCCATCTGTCAGAACTAGTGCAGGTGTGGCTCTGATGACGTGTAACATAATTTCCTCTCCTGGCTTCAACATATCCTGAGAACCAGTTCTCTAAAAAGATTACATTTCCAAGTCCTGACCTTAATTATGTCTCTTCTGTGTTTAAACCTTATAATACAGACCTTATGGGTCCATCATCTGAAAGATGATATAATGGCAACATTCAAAAATCATGCCTTTTCCTCCCTTAAAATCCTTTGCAAAAATATACCAATATACTAAGTTCCTATATCTTTTTATTGCTCACTCATAACACAAATAGTAATTTTGCCTTCAAACCTTATAACATGTCAACAAACCATAAGAGAAGACAGGATGAGTGGCTTAACAGAACCTGATCTTCTAAATCCCTCTAAGTACTCTGGGTTTCAACCAAAACCACTGGTCTTTGAAGTGACAGATGACCTTAATACAACCTGAGACAAATGCCTGGCTCAGTAGATGGATTAGTTGAGACCATAGACAATATTTTGTGACTCATGCATGGTTCCCCTAAAGCTACAAGGTGCCAGTTTTCCCTGGAACCTTCACCTCCTCCTAACTTCACAGCTAAGCTTTATAGAAGCAAACTTAACAGTGGTAAACTGAACATCATGAGGTTCAACCCACTTCTTATTTCAGAGTGTCTGAAGAGAATGTAATAGCTTGAATGATTTAAAGTTAAGGAATTGAAACCTAATCCTTATTGTATATGGTCTGGATCTTCTGAAGATCTGATGGACATAAAGCAACCTGCTGACTGTCCTTAAGAGTTCAACTGAAGGGTACTAACCTCTAAATCACTAACCATCTCAAACATCAGCAAATCTGGTCTCAGAGGAGGCAGCTTTCCAAACCCTGACCCAAATCCTCAAAGGGAAAATCCACATCACATTCAACAGAAGGTGTGGCTGTAAAAAATCAAATCCTTTCTTCTCAAGTTAGCATTCTACAAAACACACCCAGGAATCTACTTCCTGTACCCAAACCATGCCACTGCCCCTGTCTCTGTGGCAGTGGCTGATGCATCACATGAGAAGAAAATGTGGCAGTTCTCAAGATCAGCCCCCTTCACTGACCTCTGCAAAATATGCCACTGTCCCCAGTTCACAAGGACCTTGGCTCCAACCCTGCACTGAAGAACACACTTCCACAATGAGTGCAGAATGAGGAGAGGAAGGAGCACCAGTCCCACCTCCTGTGATGTAGGGCAGCAGCAGGGGAGCCTGGAGTTTTCCTCATGCATCATCACTTCTGCCTGTATGCTGCACTTCTACACCTTACCCTCAACTATGGATATCACCACTGCAAGCAATCCTGTCCAACCTGAAAAGGACACCACCATCGTCACAATTACTTTCACTAACAGAATGAGCCCTGATGATGGTCACCGACAGTACTAGGACTGTAAAAGAAATACCACCATCATCTTTCTCAAGGTACATTCTCCATTACTGTAAGCACCCAGACTGAATGCTACCCTTCTCTCACTTTAAGCCTAAACCTATGAAGGTATCTATCCATGGTCTTAAAGAAAGATGAGGCCCTGGTGATTATGAATACTAACCCTACTTTCCACTCTGCAATTTCTGTCAGGTATGTTGGTTAAGCAGACCAATGAAGTTTATAATTCTTAAACCCAAACGCTACAAGCTTGTGCAGAGCCCTCATATCCTGTGAGTGGGAAGGCCCATAAGGAAGAGGATAGGTCTGTTAGAAAACAGCTGCCTAATCCATTGAACTCTGCAGCATACACCAAAATAAAAGCTCCCAAATGAATTAGATAGTCAAACTGTAATCAGAAGACCCTTAAACAGTCTCACAGTTCATGTAAACATCTACGTCTATGAAGAGACCAACTTCCTACATCACTCCACAGTCCTTGTAAGTTTCACTAGTAAACTGGAAAATACAGATTTTTCAAGCCCTTTTTGTCCCTAACCCTATACTTACTATAATGGTAATTAGAGCCAGGAAATAAATCCCTGAACTAAATGAGATCCTATTATTTCGATCCTATTAACACCATGCCCTCTTCCTAGCCCTGCAGGCACTTTTGAATCCAGAAGTAATCACGGCTCTGAATGTATGCATTCACAAATTCTAACTCTAATACCTCCCATGAATTCTAACCCTAATTAAACTAAACTTTAATTATTGAAGGACCAATTGTACCTTTAAAGATAGCATGACTCGTCAGACCGTTCTGTAATTCTGTGGGCCCTTCAGTGACTGTTAATAAAATGGAATTTTGAAGATTTATTCCGAAGTCCCTCCTCAAACTCACACTCTAGTCCAGCCTCTATTTACAACCTACAGTGAATGAAACACATGATAGTCTTCTGTGAACAGCATTCCCTCTTCCTAACTTCTAACTTTTAAGTAGTGAATTGAATTTTTGAAACTTTATATTCCCAAATTCTATGTGAAATATCAGCCATAGTTCTGAAGTTAATTGTAGCAGAGTGATTGGTTCTTAATAAGTCTTAACCCCAAATCTAATCCAGACATTATGATGTCAAATGGATTGGTAACTACACCAAAAAGAAACAAAGAAAAACAAAAAGAAAGGAAAATAAGAAAAAAAAACCAGACAACTTTGATCCTCATCAACAGTAACACATTCCCTTTCTTCAGGGCCCGTAAAAGTTAAAAACCAGAAAGTTTTAGCAATTCTGAATACTTCTTTCAAGCTACTTCTTGGGCCTTGGAGAACCCAGTAATGCATTAGATTAATTAAAGGCTATATTCCCAAACTCTAGCCTAACCTGGAAACTTTTTATAATAAAGACTAATCTCTCTATATAAAGATAATCTAATGAATTTTTAGCACTAGCTCCCTCTCTGACTCCTTGAACCTCACAAAATCCAGCCATAGATTTGCTCTCAAATCAGCAGACACCAGACTCTTAATCTCCAGCTTTAGTTATCTCCAAAAGACCAATCTATGCAATAAAAGATAATGAAAAGACATCGGCATAACCCAAGCAGACGAAGAATCCAGTGTTAAGGTAGCCTCTTGGTATTTCCCTAGATGTAATCTTGATTTTAAATATTCCTCCTCTAAATGTAATTAGAAATATAGCTGAGACACATTCCGACATTAGATGTGAATATAGAGGAATGGAGACACTGCTGACACCATTTTCCTTTTCATTTTTACTGTCTTTATAACATGACACTACCAGTATGTGTGACATACTCCACTTTATAACATCAGTGTGTTTGGAAATTTTTAAGACTGGGATGGCTCTAGAGAACTGTGTGGGGTGAAGGAGGTCAAAACAGGTATGGTATTTTCCATACTGGGTAATACTAGGATCATCCTAATGCAAAACATTTCCAGGAATAAAAATCTGGGATTTGTTTTAGAGGGAGCTAGACTGTTTATTCCGGTATTGGAGATAGGAACAAACTGAATTTTATGTAATGTGGACAAGTGGAGGACAAGAATTTGGGAGTAAACTACCCAATTAGATTTTAGCAGCATTATAAATTTTGGTTGTATCGTATGTCCAATTAGATGGATCTCCCTCCTTTGCTTGGCACCTAGCAGAGTCTTATTGCAGGGTCCATTTTCAGATGCAACTCTCTGTTTGCCAGAAGGTAGAAGGGAACTATATTTAGCTTGACTTTTTACTCTTTCC
>NW_010195623.1:101462-108603 GCF_000695765.1 Mesitornis unicolor
TTGCTCCTGACTACCACCTAAAACTGGATGACACAATCCATGATCTCTGATGCAGAAGAAAACCAAAAAACATGCTCATATTCACTTTAGGGCTAGACCTTCAGCTACTTTTAATCTGCAGATCCACTAAAGTCAGACCATAACCTGAGGATACGAATCAGTGGACACTGAGAATTGCAGGATCTAGTCTATTATTTTACAAGTTTTGAAGACTTCCTGATTACTTTAAAAATCATTCACAAATCCTTATCCCTGCACAATTATTGTACATGTCTAATTGATGTACAACCTCAGAGGATCATTTGCTTCATACTGAACCTGACACATCATTTCTCAAACACAGATTGCTATTAGTTATCTCTCTTCCATGCTTTTCATAGGTCACTAAAGTAGCATCAATCTATCCTAAGAGGAATTTTAATCTGTGTCATATTCTGATCACAGCTACAATGGTGTAAATGCTTGAGCTCAGTGGAAAATCATCTGTAAAACAGATTTACTATGCTCTTCCTTTTGTTTTATTCTTTTTTTTTATTTCCAGCAAAAGATAGAGCAATCTACTTTTGAAAATAGAAGACAACAGTTCACAAAAAAATCATACATGTTATGCATTGTAATTTGACTGCTGAAGAATTGTAATTAAAGAGGTGCAGCTAAAAAAGCAGTGTCACAATTCTGAATCTTTCGAAATCCTAAAGCGTTTCACATACTGTAAACTAGGCCTTATGGCACATTAGCTGTAATATGTTAAAAAAATACATGAGTTATACTTTAGCAGGGGATAATCTGAGTCATATACACCCTTCACACTGTAGAGGAGACTGTATTTGCAAATGTCAGCAGTACATCTGTGGGATCCAGCAAGCAGGATTAAGTTCCCCATTCAGTTGATGATTTCTTGTGCACATTTGAGACTGCATTGTAAAACAACTCAATTTTCACCACTGTAAGGCTGTTTATTTTCAAGATTATACAAAATCCAGAGTCTTTTTAATTTCTTTCCCTGTCTTGTGATGTTTACTAAAGAGCTTTGAGAAGGGCTATACATCTTGTAAGCTTAGCTCTGTAAAAATCAAGCAATTTATTTGATTCATATAATTGGTTTTCAAAACATGTCAGTCACTCATCTCACAGCTCCTTATTAGTTATAAAGAGATATTACTGCTTCTTTCCCTTTTCACAACAATCTCTTTTAGAAATAACTGTTTATTGCTTTTCTGTAGTAATAATAGCCAACGCACATGCGACATCTACACTAATAGGTGTAATATACCTGGGACTTCAATATCTGTTTACTGGTGCTGCAGCCAACTGGATGATGCACACTGCAGCCATATGGCTGCCTTCTATTACCCTCCAGAAGACAGCAGCATCACATAGACTGTCATCAGGAAGTGATCTCAAACTGTGGAACAGAATTTCCTGGGAGAGCACTAGGTGACTTCAGTCCAAACACAGTGACTGCTCTACCATCTCATCACCTCCACATTACAGACAGTGGATGAACAGCACCAGGAAAGTTTCTGGGTACTGTTTACATGTACAAAGAAACATGAGATGCTTGTGCAAGTTAGGCTCTGTAATGCATTACTATTGATAATAATGACACCAACATGTGACTTAGAACCTTTAAGCAAGCTGTTAGATATCAGACTATGCATCAGTCCTTAGAAGTGCACATCCTAATTCAGAAGGACCCAATTACAGTTCCTTAAGAAAAAGGCGGTATAATATTAATTTCTGTCCATAGTAACATTATAATTACACTGTAAAGCATCTTCTAGTTTTGGAGAGATTCTATGTTCAAAGTATACTGAAGACAAAGCAAACTAGATTTTAGCTGTTATAAGATTAAGCAAAAAAAGATGTTTCTAGCTCAGTTTAATTTAGTTTTTTATTTTACATTTTATAGGCGTGTGTGTATATTCCTAGAGAAAATTCAGTTTCACACATTTGCTGAATTTTGTAAAATTTACACCTAATGGGCATAGGTGAACTTTGTCAGATGGAGGAGTAAAAGATGTATATGGTATTAAATGTGGAAAAAATAACCTGTGTTTTAAAGTTGATGATTGACAGGAACATTTGTTTGGCCCTACAGACATTTATGAAAAAGCTTGCTAAGTGCCTTGCTAAATGCAGAAAGCACTTTCATAACCCATGAGAGTAAAAATTCCTCATGGACATTTGGATCAGAGATTCTCCAAGTGGTTAGTTTGATTATTTAAGAAAGACTACTTGATAGCTGTAAATAATACAACATATATCTCAGTGGCAGCTCTGCATCCAGAATACTGTGTTCAGCCCTGCTCAAAATAGAGACAGAAGAACAAAAGATAATTTAGGGAAGGGCAGCAAGAATGATTAAAACTGTGCAAAGAAATTCATAACATGCATATAAAGAATGAGATGGTTTATTTTACATGGGAGTTAATAGAAGGGGGCATAACAAAATTAAACAGAATATTTAGTGATATTAAAAAACACATTGCAACCTGCTGTTTAGTGTATCTCAAGAGATTATAATGAGGCAATATGGTCTACTTCTTAAATGAAACTGAGACCCAGACACACTTCGGTTAATCAGTATGTAAGTAAGTGATCTGTATGATAAGAATATTCAGAGTTTTGGCATGAAATTTCATGAATTTATGTAGGCTGCCTGGTATCAGATGTGAGGAAATCTGTGTTTTTTGTGGCCCTAGAAGGAAGCTTCCTCTGACCCCAGGTAATTTCTGACTGCCTGCTCCTTCTCCGAACTCTGCAGCTGTAGCATAACACTATGTCAAAGTGTTTGATACACAAGTGGCAGTTCCTGTCAAGCTATCTTCCAGCATATAGGCATCTATGGTCCTGGAGAAAGGGAGGAAGAAATAGAGAATACAGCATGCGTATGTCTGCTGTGGAATTTCTTATACCAACTAAGCATTACAGAAGTGACTGTAACATCTGCAGGTGTGTTTTTTTCAGAAATTTCCTTGAGTATAATGCCAATTTTATCTTCTTCTGAATGAAAAAACAGATTACTTTTTTCATGCATCAGATAATCTCCCTATCTGAACCTTTCTGCATCTTTGTTATGGATTTGCAGCCTGTCCTCTTTCATTTCCCTCCTTATGATGCCTCACTCCTAGCTACCTCATTTTCTCTGCTTCCTTTTTCAATCTTCATTATAGATCTCTTGTTTCAGGTGACCTCTTCTTTTCCCTAGTTTTCACCAAGCATTTCCAAAATCTTACTTGATGTCTCTCTCTTTATGGTCTCCCTCCTAGACCTGTATCATTTCGGGGGTTTTTTCCCCTTCAATTTTCAGTTTATTGTATCCCTTGCACAGTTCTGTGGCTCTGTGCACAGCAACTAAACCCTGTGTGAATATGAGGGAGAGGGTAGCAGTTGAGAGATGGTCTTTTTTCCTCTGATTTCTATCTGGTAATGATGCTAACATAGCAATGAAATCTTAGAATTCTCATAAAATTTTACCAAACCATCACTCTCCAACAGCATGAAAATTAAGTCTTTACCACAGGCTTAACTAAAAAGTAAAATTATAAATCTTGCCAAATAACTCTTCAAACAAGAGAATAAAAAATACACATGCTAAATAACTAACTCTTACTTTTAGTTCTGCCTGTGAAATGTTCAGGATAGAAAAAGAGGAGGCTACTAAGTGGCACAGATTGTGAACTAGTGGCTGAAGCTAGAGCTTGACAGATGTCCAGTGTTTGATGAGCCTCTAGCATTCAAATTACTCTCAGATTAGCCAGCACATCTCCAGTACTAAAGGAGAATAATGATTTCAGCTCTCTTATTTATTCATTTTACACTGAGTCTGAAAGCCATAAAACACTGTGCTGATGGATGTAAATTGTCTCAGACAATTAGCTCCAAATGTACAAAAGCAAATTTGAAGTCTCTCCAGTTTAATAAGCAAGATGCCTTGGATTGCATTTCAAATATTAGTGAAGTAAAAAAAAAGAGAAAGTAAAAAAAAGTTTATAGTGGGCAGGCAGATGTGTAATGTCCAGGGTGTGACTGGCAAGCACTGTTAGGAATATAAATCTGCAATGAGGACACTTCAACACAAATTAGTACTACTGCTCAAATGCAAATTTGCCCATCCTTCATGTATTATTGAGTAATAATCTTTTGTTAAAATCAGTAACACTATTATCCTTCTCTTTATAGGATTTGATAGCTAAGTCTAGAGAGGTTCATGAAGTTTACAATTCCTTCACTAAACTGTTACTCGGTCTCCTCAACAACTCAGAAAATCTCTCTGCAATCTCCATGGCAGGTTTTTCAGTAAAAGATACCTGAAGAAGACTTGTACCTCTGGCAGCAAAGTAATTAAAATAAATTTAGACAATTTTTGTTTTATGGTGCCAAAGAACTACAGCTATGTCAGGATACTTTCAAGCTGTACTGTAGATTTTTCTCTAAGTCTATTTTTTAATATTTTTAAGAATTTCTGGGAATGCACAATGGATTTGAAATAGAAGTTCAAGACCTAGTAAAGTGGAGTCAGCTTCTTAAGCATCATTGATTACTAATTTCATTCTTGTTGTGCTGAAATTTATTTCTCTTGTGGGTCCTGAGAGGCTTTCAGTTAGAATAGGATTGAGACCTGGTCATTCAGAAAGAAATTTGAAGGAAGTATAGGAAGTGATGGCTTAATCGGTTTCAGATTTAAGGCATCCTTTACCCTTATGGACATGAAAAAATTAGTGGTTGTATCTGTATAAATGAAACCCATGACATATGCACAGCAAATTAAGGAATTTCACAAGCATTAGATATATCACCTTTTTGCTGGATTAGTGCAGCAGGTACATCATGTTTCCAGCATGGCAGGATGATGGCAGATTTCATGAACAATGCCATAGAAGCCCTTTGTAACACACATCCTGTGTTACATATCTAGTCACAGCGGCTCAATAGACCCTCCTTCAGTTGACTCGGGGCTGCCTGTCCCGTTTGACTGCTTTAGCTTTGAAGTTATGACAAATGCCTTCTGTGAAGTTGACATCAAAGCTGAAACAGTGGCAAAGGCTGAAACCAGATGACTGTTTTGGAAAGTATCAGTTTCCACAAAACTGAAGGGAAAGTAGTGAGGATTGACAAATCACCAATTCCCAGCAGAACTGCTAGCTGTTTCCTAGTACTCTAGCTATGACTTCTGTCATTTCATGTAATTGGTCCCAAATCACTGAGTACATTTTTGAGTGTTGTGAGGGAGGAAAATATTATAAATGTGAGATGAAAATAAATAGCATGCTTAATATAACACAAGTAATCAATAGAAGACAAAGCAAATAATCTCAAGGTCTCTTTTGGTGAACCTGATCTTTGGTACCTAGATCACACTTCATCAGCAAAAGAGGCCTGCAAGGGATATCAATTAGTTATTACCAAGAAACAGCAGTACCTGGAGCAGAAGACCTGGTCCTCATTTAGCCTAAGGCCTTTTCCACTGCACTAACAGTGTAAATGAACTTACACAGTGTGTGAAAACTGCATTTGCAGTTGTAGAACAGCAAAATAAGCTTTTGTATATATGTCAGTTGAATTCTCTCTCCCTATTTCCTGCTTTCCAATACATCTGCTATCGAGATGAGAATGGTCCTGAAGGACATATTCAGCATGTGCTAATAGTCTCAGCGTGCTCTGCTTTTTTCACAGTGATTGTTTCAGCTTGAAGTTGGGTCCACAACAATACTGTCTAAAAGGATGCCTCTCTTAGAGTTTTATTCATGGACATAAAGATAATTAAATATATGATTTGCTCAGCCAGTGAAAACTGAGAATGATGGTTATGATTTTGTACAAATACCAACAAGTACCAATTTTGTGTTTAGAAGATATACATTTAAAGCGTGCATCCTCAAATGCTGAATTGCTTATAAATGGGCTGTAATTCTAGAAAGCTTTTTTGATAAACCAAATAACATCAACATGAGTTGATGTGTAAATTCAAATTTCCATTCAGCAAATGTCGTCTTCCTGCCTTTAGCAACATCTTATTAAAAAAAAACCCAGTCATTAAGACGAGTCCTAAGAGCAATTGTTGACTATTGCTGTAAAAAAATGCTTCTAACTTGATAGCCTTACCTGCTGTCTCCTCTTTATTCATTCATGGCTGATCAATACCACACTCCACTTGTTCAAAAAAAACAGTTTGAGCAATGATGAGTTGGTTTGAGGAAAGGCTACCTTCCTTCTGTGTTGTTTACCCTGTATTCTTATTTGCTTTATCTTCCAAAATTCAGCCTGAGATTTACATGGAATTATTAAGCTCCTGCAGAATCTTCCTGAAGAATGAGCCAAATCATTCCTCTTCATTTTTTAGAATAGAAAGAAATGCCAAAATCTTTAGCCAGACCGGATTGCACAAATGTATCATTTTTCTCTCTGTTCTGCTTTTATTATAAGAGCTCAGGGGCTTTTTAAAATTTGTTTTAATTTCCTTTGCAAAATCTAAGTCAGCCTGATCAACTCAGTCAACTTCTGGCAATCCTTACTTTATTACTGTATTTCCTAGCCTTTAATGTACAACTTTATTTGCTGATCAATCCCTTTCTTCATTCCCTGTAGGCACTATGCTTACGTCAAATATCCTCTTTGAGATGCTATTAATTGAGCATAAAATTACATGTTTTTCATGTCTTGTGCAAAGTATTTTTGAAATCACAGAATTTAACACATTTATTTAGAGCCGATGTTATAGTTTAGCAAATATGGTTATCTACCAGCATATCTGCACAATCCATAGTGCATACCAGTTGGTGTCAAAGTAGTAATTAAATACAGTGCAAAAGCAAATCAGGTCCTCCAAATGTTAATCTCATTATCACCTTCTCAACACTGCTTGCCAGAAAGTTAACAGCCATTAAAGCTCTGCTGCTCATCCAATCAGAATATTAAATTAATCAGTATGGCCTGACACAAATATTGCCAGTGGTGTTAATCCTTTGCTTTGTACATAACAAATGGGGAAATAAGTGGCTATCTATGAAGCTGAATGCATTCCTATTAATATTTCAAATGTGCATCCTGCTTTGGAATGTTTCATATCACGGTGTGCAATGAAAAGTTTCTCAGAGACTGGAAAATGCATCTCATGTCTGGTTCCCAAGCTCTTTCC
>NW_010195623.1:108634-111022 GCF_000695765.1 Mesitornis unicolor
CTAACAATGATCACAGTTTCATCTTTACTCTCTCTCTCTACTGTCATATGATTTCCTGGCAATTTTTTAAAAAATGTACCAACAGGCTATGAAATTAGTTATGATTAGATAGATGTACCCAGACAGGCTCCAGCATTCAACAGGCATCTGTTGTAGGGAGCCACGTGAATCACAATCTAACGTTGTTCTTTCAAATGCATTTCAGGTATCACAAAAGCTATACAGTAATTTTTTTAATTTGTTTTTTCCTATAAGCAGACAAATGTGTGAAAACAGTGGCTGAAAGATTTCTCCTGTGTTGTAAATCTTGGCTAATGAAAGACATTATGTTCTCAGAGATGTGGATACTGTTCAACTGAGGCCTTTGCCCTGCCTTTGTTATGATAGTTGCAACTAAGCCATGATCCTGTCAGAATTAATCATAGATAATAAAGTAAGATTAAATGTACATAATTCTGCCTTTCATGTGGATGCTTCTTTTTATAAATAATGTACATCTATAAAAAGGATGTTTACAGCCTTCTAGAATTAAAACTGTGTGTGTACATCCAGATGTGCATATGTGTGTAGATGGATGCAGATGCATGAGAGTATACATATGTGGGAAAATCTATACACATGTATAACCATGTATGTAGAGCTATTTAAATATTTTTGAATGTGCATAACTATATAAACACAGAATATACATACGTCATATACCTATGCTGCAATAAGAATAAATATTCATTACTCATTTTAATAATTCATCATAATAAATATTTATATAACATACACAATGATGTGTTGTGGTATAAATGTTTCTATGGCATGAGTTGGGGCTGAATACATTATTTATGAGTGGCAAAGCCACAAGTAAGTCGTGCAGGTCAGCAATAAAATCCTTCCACTTCACTCTCATGAATTTCTCACATATTATCAACAGAAGAGAAGAACTATTATTCAAATATGTAAAACAGTTAGAAAATTATTATTTCCATTATTTTTCTGTCCTTCTGAACAGAAAGAATTTGAAATAACTGTAAATGTGTACATAAATTTAACATTTTAAAACTTCTGTATTTTGGTATAATTAAACTCAGATATCGTTCACAGAATCCCACAAAATCATAGAATCACAGAATGTTAGGAGTTGGAAGGGACCTCGAAGGATCATCATGACTAAAGAGAGAATTGAAACAAAGATGTTATTACACCCAAATTACCTATAGTATTTTGAAAGTAGAACTGTGATTCTGATAAGAACAGGGGGAAGAACATAGCCCAATTCAGAGCAAAATATGACAGAAAAATAACAACTTTTCCAGGACTCAGAGTTACACATATTAGTTTTTTGTCAAGTGTAAGTACTGGAGAAACTACATATGGAATAATCACTTCTCTGGCAGTAGGACTTTCTTGTTTTCTTATGTAACAGACAGTTGTCTGAAGCTGCTTAGAGGTGTGAAATATTCAAGCTATTCTTAGAGGAGAAGGATTAGTGGCAGGAAAAAGATAGGACAGTTAGAAGTAACAGATAAATTGAAGAAGCATGAGATTAATTTTATTTATAGCATCATTTACCTATTTATCATATGACTATGCAATTTATCTCATTGCTATTGCCATGAGTCGTGTAGTTATATACATGTTTGCATTTTTTTTACCTCCATCTTTTCACTGCTTTGGTTACAAGGTGCATCTGTTCAGGTCTGTAAGATAGTATAAAAAAATACACACAATGAATCTTTTCCTACATCATATAATCTTTTTGTGCATATATGCACACATACTTTAAAAAAATTATTATTATGTGATCTTTTACATCTGTTTTTTTGAAGAAGGAAAAGAGAAGGTACTGAGCAAAGTAACATTTTTCCTCTAGTACATTAGCAAACAACTGCTGATACCAATACATAGCAACCCCCTGCAACATAATACCAGTATGTCTTCTCCCAAGCCCCTAAGCCTAACTGTGCATATTTTCATTAATTATAATTGGGAGGAGATGGAGAGTTTCTTTGAGGTGACAGACAAACAGCAGGATATCATGAATATGTATTGCTTGTCTGAGAAAATAAATTAACAGGGGCCATCCACTCTGGTGACCCACTTAGGCTGTCATTGATGAGTGTGACAGGAAGGTTCTGTAAGAACTGAATTTGCATGACAGACTTTTCTCCTGATCAACTAATTTACCCTATGCATTTAGATTATTTTAAGCACTACACAGCAGTCAGATAATTAATCACTAAATCACCAATAGTGGCATTAAGGTACAAGCAATACATTATTGCTGATTACCACTTAAAAATCTAGCTTGTCAGGCCTCAGCTCAAAAATTGGTGTAATCTTACATTGAGTAATGAAATATATCATCTGATATGTTGCTAAGGTTAGATGTTTAGG
>NW_010195623.1:111053-120073 GCF_000695765.1 Mesitornis unicolor
AGGTTGATATACTATAAATAAAAGCATTCTGTTGTTCTTTATGAAAAATATGCACAAATGATGGAAATTCTCACAGATTACTTGGTTGTTGCCAGGTATTAGGTTATTATATTAAAAAGAAGTTCCATGAGGCTTAAGTGTCTAAAATTCTTAGAGTGTAAATATTTCTGTGCATGCGCGTAGATCTGTATACCTATAGGCATATAAATATATGAAAGAAACAACCTTTTCTGTGGCTTGGATACCTTCATAAAAATGTATGCATTTTCAGCCAAGTAAATCTAAACAGTAAAAGAACATAAATAAATGCTGAATTATAATCAAATGGTTCTCTAAAAATATAATAGCATTACAACATGTGTTGTAAAAAACAGAAACATAAAGATAG
The DNA here is from genome assembly GCF_000695765.1 of Mesitornis unicolor. Lineage (NCBI taxonomy): Eukaryota > Metazoa > Chordata > Aves > Mesitornithiformes > Mesitornithidae > Mesitornis > Mesitornis unicolor. The sequence continues at coordinate 111,442 of NW_010195623.1, forward strand.
CATCTTCCTGTGTTGTAGATTTTTACAGACTTATATTGGCCTGATGCAATGCCCATAGTAATTTATAAGAGTCTTTCAGTCACTTTCTTAGTGAGTTGTGTTTGGCTTTAAAGTTATGCTATGAAGACCAGACATAAACTGTCATGTATTTTGACAAATGCATCAATGAAGGCATGTAAAAAGTAACATTAAAAAAAGCCACCTGGTCTCTTAACAACTCAGAAATTAAGAAAAGAGGTGTTTTTTTTCCTAGCAGAAGTACAAAAGGTCCTCTAATCTAAAATCTCATCAGCCATCCACTGTTAAACGCATAAGGAATAAACACAAAGAACCTATAAAAATGTTTTGAAAATTGACAGAAAACTCTTAGTGTTTGCATATTTTTGACTGACTTTAGACTATACGGTTTTTAATAACAGCAGAAAGATCCAAAACCAAATTCCTTAGCCCAAGAGTCCTCTGACACTTTGGAAACTTAAGCTTCTTAGTTGGAGGATAGCACATTAGTGTTTGAGATCTGCTGTCTTTAATCATCTATGCTTACTTGCAGTCAAAGAAACCAGTCAGGTCTAGAAGGCTTATCTCTCCTGAGGTGCACCTGGCAAATTACTTGGTTGCTGCTCCCTTGCAGAGACTGGAATTCATCAGTCCTTGTGTGTCGTGGGTGCCTTTTGGAGACATCCACTTGTTGGGATGTAATGGACTGGGGAAAACACAATCCATTTGGTAGCCAAGGTAATCCTTTCTATAATTAATTTGTTTTCTTTCCCAAGCAACAGCTTCTGATACTCTTTGGATCCAGTCAGGCTTTTCTGTACATTTTATGTAAATTTTACCTTAAAGGCTTATTTTAGTTCCTAGCTAGCCACTGAGGTTAGTGACTAGAGGAGCACAGTAAGAGGTAAGGCCATTCAAGTTATCAACTGAAGTACTCTGGAAACTTAGAAAATTGTAAAGGGGCTGTTTTGTTCAGGAGCGCTGGAAGGACAGCTATTCCCAATGCACTCTGCAACAAAACTTTTCCCAGAAGTCTCTTAAAATCTATGTTTAGTAAATAAAGCAGTAGATTTTTAGTGCCAGCAGCAGAAAATGGAAAAGACTGATGTCTTAGGAAACTGAGCCAGACACTTCAGGCTCTCCACAACATGAAGTCCATACCCTGGGCTACACAGCTAAACATACAAACAGTGATCATAATAAGTTTACTGATCTTACAGGAAATTCTCTACCTGTACTCAGTTTTGGAAAGTCAGTTACTTCAATGTGTGTCACCAAAGCAAAGATATTTCAATGCTGCTATTGTCTGTAACTAATTTTTACATATTTAAAGAAAGACTCCCTATTATCTAAAACACGAATTATACCTATTGTTCTGTCATTAAAGTCCAACAACATTTCATCTGAAGTTCAGATCAAAGCGGCTCTTCATGTCATACAAAGCTATGAGGATCAGAGTCTGTGAAACAGAAACAGGCTTTCTAGGCAGTGCTAAAGCTCAAAAGGAGAGAGAAACTGTGTGATCCTTATGCCTATCTGACCAAATATATATTAGACCTAAAGTAATCCTAAATCTATCTTTGAATGAACTGAAGTCTGTGATCTTAAAAAGTATGTGTTCCCATCATGTATGTTAATGTGTCAAAAACAAAAACTGAAATATGTTGTAAAAAAGAATCCAATATTAATTTCAACTGAAAAATGACAAAAATTAGAAAGAGAATATGAAATCAGAAATGTAATCACAGGTTCATGTGTAAGTGTCCCAGGGGAGGTGATGGCTTTATATTCCTTGCTCCAAATCCTGTAAATACAATGTGCATTAAATACATAATGGTGTGCATAAATTACTGGGAGGGTAGAAACCAGGATTCACGTCCCACATTTGAGTTTGTGAACACAGGTCCACGTCTAAGCTTGTAGTCACACCCCAGACCCTCACAGAAGGTTTTGTAGGGTTTAGTTCTTGCTTCCCTTTGCATCACGTGGAGTCACATGCAGGCTCCAGAGCAGCGATGGCAAATTTGGTCCCACTCATACCAGGCAGAATAACACCAGCTATCACTGAGAGCACAATACCCACTCTGGCTCTACATCTTTTCCTCAGAAATAACACCATACTAACTCCCACTAGCTTGCTGCTCCTATATCTGCCAGTCTATAAGCTGAAAGAAAGGAATTCCACATTCCCTGAAAAGCAGGAAAGAAAAAGGAATTCTCTGACAACCCTGTTTACTGGGATAAAATGCATATATTGACATTCATTCAAGGTTTGGAATGCTAGCATAAATCCTCCTATTTTAGCAGGATTAGTGGGCAGAGTGCTCATGTAGCTCAAGAAATTTAATATGTACAGTTCACTAGGTTTCAATGTGAGTCATCTTTAGAGAAAAGTCATGTGTGAGCAGAGATATATATGTAGCATGAGATACAAAAGCAAATAAGTCCTTTCATTTTTCCTTCTTTTTTTTTTGCCCCCCCCCCCCCCATATTTAATGATGTCTCAAAAAAGTAGTCTGTTCCTGGAAGGATATTAATTTTGACCAAGTAATTTTGAACAATGTCATCTTCGAAGAACATATTCTTATCTTATTCTGTTCAAACATATTTTTCTTGATTTATATATTTCCTTGAGGCTTGTCTGGGTTTTCAAGACTCAACTAGAAGGAAAAGGGTCATGGCCAGTAAAAAAACTAATAAAATTCTTCCCTCAGCCAACTTGTGTGGGGATAAAAGCCTTTTGTAGCCACCATTTCTCATATTTAGGATTTAAAACACACACATATTCCAAAAAATGGTCTGTTTTCTGCCTAAGAGTCAGTATCTTTCATTTACAGTCAATGGAAACATTGAGAGAAAACTGAAAAGAAGAAAAGTAACTTTTCCATTTTCCAAACATTAGTAATGTACAAACTGCACATGAAAAGACTTATTTGCATGCTTAACTTAACCATGTGAATAGGTCTGTTCAGAATGTGCATGAGTGTTTGTGGAATGGAAGCTCAAAAGACTAATCTTAGTCCCAGTGGTATTAGGAGAGGCTTTACCAATTATTTCAGTAGAAGCAGGATCATGACATTGCATATGAATGAGAATTGATGGTTTAGAGACACTATTGTTTTCAGAGCAACTGTTTTGTACACTGCCAACTTGTCCAGCTCCCTAAGGTCTGTTTCTGAGTCCCACGATTCCCTGTCTTCACTGGTAAAAATACATCCTGTTTCACCCTTACAAGAGGCTTTGAAATTAGCCATTTAGTTTGGGAAGCAGAGTTATTTCATAATAATTTTGGTTAGTAATTGCTTAAAATGCTTGATAATAACTCCTAATATTAAACAAGAATAGAATAAGAAACAAAGTGAGATTAACTTATTGTTGACCATTAAAATGTCATGAACTAGAAGATAAATGCACAGTCTTTGTGACAACTCTCTCCCCAAAGAATAATTTAATATTTAGTGAACAATGATATTTAGAGGTCAATTTTTAGAGGTAAGAAGAGGTACAATTTAAAGAAATGCAGTTGTCCATTTATCTAGACTCTTACTTTTTTCATAAGAAAGAATTAGAAATATAACTAATTTAAAGGTGCAGTGAGAAATACTCTAGTTGAACTTCCAGGTTTGCAAACATTTGCCAACTCCTTTGCTTAGCTCATTCTCCACCCTCCTTTCTCATCTCCTCCTGTTTTCCTTTCCCTAAAGCAAAAAAAAAAAAAGATCATGTAATTGTACAATCATATTAATTTTGGGTCAAGCTTTCAGACAAAATATATAGACTCTAAACGTTCCTTTTGCAATGGGAAGTTCAGATTTTCTTAAAGTGTTATTCAATTGCTTTGCCACCTAGGATCAGATCAAATCTTTGCATTTCAAGATCCATTCATTTGCTCCCCTAAGTCCTTTGCCATTTATGTTATCAGAGCAGTAACAAAGTGATAAGCTTGCTATTGTGAATTCAGGGGAAATCACTCCTTTTCTTCGGAAAATACAAGGTAGATGAAGGGCCGTGAAGGTACTAGAGAAAAGACTGAGGAACAACCTAAGCTTTTCTTAAGATGGCCCATTAAAATATGATTTCCCACTCTCATAAAACATGCAGTAGGTGTATTCTTAATGAATCATGGAGACAGATGACTACTGTAGGTGCAAAACCAGCCATCGGCCTCTTGCCACCCTTTGTTCCTTTAGAGGGTCATTGCAGGGAAATACTTTGAAATTGTTCTCACCCTCATGTAAGTCTTCATTATGTTCCCCTTCCTTTCTTTCCTCATCTCTGCAGCTACCATAATGGAAGCTTCCACTTTTTCTGCCTCCTTATCTGGATTTTCCCTCTTCTGCTTTTAAAGGTATCTCCTCTGTTCCCCCATCCCTGCAGTCTGTGTGACCTTAGTCTCCTTTTCTTCATGCTGCCAGCATCCTCCACTATCCATCCTGCTTGCTCTCCTCTTCCTGTGCTGCAAGCAGATCACCTCTATTGGCAGCATCCCTGGATTCCTCTCTAATCTCTCTCAACATTTAACAGCAGGGCAGTGCCACCTGCAGAGAGCAGCTTTGACAGTGACAACTGCACAGGAAATGGGAAACAGTAAAATCTGGCTACTGAAGGAGCAGCAGCTACATAGATTATTGAAGTTTTTACTCTGGATTAGGAATCAGGTCTCCTACATTTTCTTAAATCCCCTTTTATTTAATACAAGGTAAAATAAAGTTTACCTGCTTCAGTGTTCAAACAGGATATGGTAGTGGAAAGTCCCTTGCAATATAATCTTAAGTTTTGCTATATTAAAATTAAAATTTAAGTCGAAGTCTGACCAGGCTATGAATGGTTCAGTTGATGCTTAGTTTGCCATCTGATCTGAACACAGGTAAATCACCTCCTTTGTATGCTACTGCCTATCACATGTGGCAGTGCCAACATATGCCTGTTTGTTTTAACATCTAAGCTAATTCAGAGGCACTAAAAGAGGATCCAAACAAGTTTGCACCCTGGTTTTATATGCTGCCTTACCAGTGAAAATCTGCATTAAGACACACCCAGAGGTGTACTGCTCTATTGCTTGCAGAAGACAGTAAGAATGACTTCAGTTTGAAGACATTTTCTTCCGTCCTTTTGGGGATCCTTGGCAACTGCAACAGCACTCAACTCTGGAGCCTGGAAATCCTAGTTGGTAAACTGGAACTGAAGTCAACTGTCTGGTATGTCCTGTTCACAGCACGAACTTCCTTAGCCTTCAGAGTAAGATGGTCACATTCATGTCTCATATTGAGAAGATCCTTGGCTAGTGCCAACCTCTGAACTGTACCAAATCATTGTTTCTGAAAGTGCTCATTGTCCTGGTCCAAGCCTGTGCCAGAGCTGTTCTAAAAACATAGAAGTTTAGACGATAGAATGAATGTCTTGGGAAAATCCTTTGAAAATTTTTACTGTACTTGATGCAGCCTTTTATCATTTAACTGTTTGGAGCAAAAACTGTTTGCTTCAGAAGTGTTTTTTTTCCAGACTGACTGATTTCCTCTGTGGTGATACAATGTTCTTCTTACGACCAGCTTGTTCTGCTTGAACGTACAGATAGCACTGCATCTCCTTCTCCACCATGGATGCCCTCTCTACCAGCACTTCAGTTTTCACTCTGAGACAGAAAGCATATCCCCTTTCAACATCTTTCAAAGAATAACTACTCCTGCCTCTTTCATCCTGTACTTTTGCAGATTCAATGCATCACAGATACCAACTACTGCAGCCAGAGAGTTTGTTTAAAAGGGTGGACAACGCATTGTCTGTACTGTGTACAACTCCTTTGCCGTGTCATGGCCTAGACCTGGACTTGTGGCTGACTTTCCATCAATCACATCTCTGAGAACTGATTAGGCACATCTGGATATGCAAGTGTTTGACGAGGAGGTAGGAGAGCAGATATCGCCAGTGATGAACAATTAATGGAGGGGGTAAGGGTCAATGGCAGCACTGAAGCAGCAGCCAGCTGTGTCTCCTCTTTTCCAAACAGAGGATGTCATTGTACAACAGCTGTGGAAGGAAAAGAAAATGACTTGTGGGAACACAAACTTCATCAACTAAGCTTACAGAAACTTCACTGCAGACTTTAACCAGGTGAAAATACCTTGCTATCTGGCATATTTATGAAACACCAACATTTGTCAAAATCTACAGTTTTCTTTCACTGTCTCTGTATTGCTAAGAAATACTGAAAATCATTTGCTGTAGCTGAATTACTGCTCTAACTTAGTTCATTTACATTAGTTTTCTTGTGAATTTTCTTGCTTGTGAGATCTAGCAAAGTCCCCAAGTCAAAACTATACTTACTTTTTTTAACCTTAAGCCTGACAACCAGACTCACAAATAGGAACAGTAACACTTCTAAAACATGCTATCTTAATGGAATGGATTAAGTTACTCCAGCAGACAAACTAGTCCTATGTGTGTCTGAGAGATTATTTCAGCTCCTGTGGAGACCTTTGCAGCTTTGGGAAATGTGAAGTTAGTCATATAATTATCATTCAAGAAGAAATAAAATGTTTATGAAATAGGCTTATAAAATAAGAAGAAAAAAAAAGGAGAAACCTAAAAACTTTCACTTGACTACAGAGCTGAGAAAAACGTGGGGAGGAGAATCTTTATTTCCAGTGCAAACCTGTCCTGGCAGCAGAGTTATACATAGCATTTGCACTGCCCTGTAGGAACTCTGCTATATGTTACACACACAGTATTTTTCTCTCATTCCCATTTTCCAGACAAGCTGAGGCTGAAGCAGCATATAGATGCATACCTGGCAGGAGGCCAGGGCACAGTCATTATCTGTGCTCTGGAAAAAGAAGTGTCATGTAATGTCTGATCAAGAATTATGCAGCTGCTGAAGATAAGAAGATTTTCCCCTTAAAAACCATGAGAAATGACTACAGGGTCCTGGAAGTTGGGTGACTTAAGCTGTCCATCTGCAAAGAGACAAACTCCAGTCTGCCGTTCTAGTTGCTGCTGATCTATCTCACCAGTCTTCCCACCTCTACAACCACTGTGCTGCGCTTCAGCTCACACTCGTTCAAGTAGCCCAACTCATCCAAGTAGCCCTTAGACATGACGTGTTCCTTTACAGGTGCACTGCTATAAATCAGGAGCAGGACCACAATGGTTAGAGGGTTAGTATTGATGTATAAGCAACATAAGCAAAAACAGGTTCAAATAAGAGTAAAAATTTTGCCAGCTTTTTGAATTTTTACCAAATGACAGATTTATAGAGATTATAAACTATTCAAGGCATAGACTATCCTTTTACCTCCAGTATTCCACATATTGAGACTGCAGTCTCCAGAATATAAATAATTATATGCCTATTATAAGGAACATTTTTATTTTTTAACATGAAAAACTACATTGTCAGCAAAGTATAAATATATATTTTGAGAAAGATGACTCAGTCACCCCATCTCTATTAACAGTAGAGGGGAAAAGGTCTGTTCTTAGAACTACACTGAACACGTATCACCAAACTTACTGTATCCAGTATAGCATTGGCATATAAGGATTGTGTTTTCTTTCACTCTTTTCCCTTCATGTTCAGCATTTTAGGGCTTTTCATCTCAGAGTTTCACTGCTATCTGTCTTTCTGTGTGGATGATACAGGAACTTTTCATATGCTCAGAATAACTTAAGTAAACTCTTCAGCCATTTGAAATGAGGGTGTTACTGTTTAAGGGGAAAAAAAGAAGATGGAGGGGAAATGACAGATGTTTCTACTCAGCAGTGTGCTCCCATTATTTTAATAAAGATTTTTGATATATAAATAGTGCTTGCAAGGCTAAATATTTTTCATGTGGTATTCAGCTGTAGCTTTGTTGTTCTTTTCAGAATGAAATTCAGCTGGAAAAAAAAAGTTATTGTATTAATATACAAGTATATGTGTCTTTATGGTTCTATAAAAATATATGGTTCTTTAAAATGAAAATAAAACCAAAGTAGGTATTAAATAATATTAAAATATTAGCAACTTGAACTATTTGAGTGTGTAAGCAACCATGTTTGCAAATATCTATACAGACTCCATATGGTTCCAGCAATCAGATCACCTGCCCAATTTTAGACAGAAAGTTAAATTCTATATAGTATAAATCTAACCATAATGTCAGTTCCACTCAACCCCAAATAATCAGGTGTGTGTTTAAAAGCATATCCTCAGAGTGATTCTTTTGTGCAGGAGACTGAATATAGTCACAAAAATTGGGGTAGATTCACAGCTTACAAACAGTTTACTGTCAATATGTTGTTTCCCTGAGCTCTAAATATATGATATGTAAAAATGGGTCCAAGCACTGGAAAACTGACTTGTTTTGATCAAAGACTCACAGAAATCAACAGGCCTTTTATCACTTTATTCCTTGAACAGAACGTCTATTTAGGCTGAAGATCTTGATTTAGCAGAGCCAATGGTCACAGACATAAGATCACCCTTCTTCCGCACAATTTTTGGTTCACATTTAATTTTAAATACATTTCACAGAATCACAGAATCACAGAATCTCAGGAGTTGGAAGGGACCTCGAAAGATCATCTAGTCCAAACCCCCTGCCAGAGCAGGATCATCTAAACTACGTCACACAGGAATGCGTCCAGGCAGGTTTTG
>NW_010195624.1:0-505 GCF_000695765.1 Mesitornis unicolor
TTTCAGGGCACATTCAGAATTACACAAGTTTGCAACCCTTTGTAGTAAAACAGTGAAGATTCCTGATAAGGAAACTATAATTAGAGGTGGTCTTGGAAGCCCCCAAGATGGGAGAGTTTTGTCCTGCATAGAGTGATATAGGTAGGAATGGATTTTCTGGGGGAAAATATTATTTTGCCTTTGGTAAACAGAAGCATTTTGTGGAATCACATCACCTTTTTGATGATTCTTGGATGATTTGAGGTCAAATAGGATAGAACCAGGATGGAGGTCAGGATTGAAGGCAAAGTGGCATGAGCTGGATGAATAGATAAGGAGGACTTGGCACAGTACCTGTCACTGGCTTCTCCATCAGGAGCTGCCCCATAATAGGGATGTAAGGAAACAAGTGGTGGATCACAGCATTTCACATGGTAAGAAATGCCAGTGCATCTGTGGCTGCGAGTGATTTATTTCTGAGCGGAGGAAGGACAGCGAGGAGGATGAGGTGGAGACCAAGGTGTCA